>NC_046662.1:133233428-133274626 GCF_010883055.1 Belonocnema kinseyi
AGCGGGAAGGGGGCCTGTACCAGGAAGGGGAGAGCTTTGAAAGAAAATCGAAGGATAAATTAATAAATAAAGAGATTTAGATTCTAAGAGACTGGATGGAGGATAGAGGGTGGGCGGTCGCGAATGGTATGGTAAAAGGGAACGAAGAGGGAGAATACACGTATGTGAGTAAGAGGGATGTATCGGTGATAGACTACGTGATTATGAATATGCAAGGGTTTGAGGAGATAGAGAAATTCGCAGTGGAAGAAAGGGTGGAGTCAGACCATCAGCCATTGAGTTTGTGGATACAGGGGGAGGCTGGCGAAAGGCAGGGTGGGGAAGAAGGGTCGTTAGGGAAGAGGGTTTCATGGATGAGAGAGGCGATAGAGAAGTATCAGGGGCAATTGAGCAACGTAAGCTTTGAGGGGGAGTCCGTGGACGAGATATAGGAGGATCTACAAGAGAAAGTAAAAGGTTGTGTGCAAAAGAAGGTATTTAGGAAAAAGAAGAAAGGAATGGTAAAGCCGTGATGGGATAGGGAATATAAAATGATGAAGAGAAAGGTGAAAAAGAAGTACAGGAAGTGGAAGGAAAGAACCCCGAAAAGGGAGGAGTACGTAGAAATCAGAAAGGAGTTTAGGGCGATGTGTAAGAAGAAAGAGCAGGAAAAAGAAAAAGAGCTGGACGAGGAGTTGAGAAGTGTTAAGACAGAAGGGGACGTGTGGAAGATAATTAATAGGTTTAGGAAACGTAGGGTGGGGATAAGTGAGAAGATAGGGAGTGACGAATAAAGAAAATTTTTTAAGGATTCCTTTCAGGGCTCAGATACTCGAAAGAGAGATGAGGGGATTAGAAGAAACAGAGAGTTAAATGGAAAGGAGCTGAACGACGAGGTGATAGAGAAGCAGATAGGGAAGTTGAAAAAATCGAAGGCAGCAGGGATTGACGGGGTAGAAAACGAAGCGTGGCTGTTTAGCACAGAAAAGGTAAGGCAGAGGCTAAAGGGGGTAGTGAAAAAAGTATGGAGGGGGAGGGATTCTCAAGAGGGTAGAGAGAGGGGTTGATCGTACCACTGTTTAAGAAAGGGGATAGGGAAAGGCAGGAAAATTATAGAGGAATTACGCTCATGAATACTGCGTACAAAATATACGCAATGGTGTTAGCAGATAGGCTGCGAAAGGATGTTGAGGGAAAAGGAATATTGCCGGAGACGCAGGCGGGCTTTAGAGAGAGAAGGAGCACTATTGACAATATTTACGTCTTGCAACACGTGGTGGATAGAGAATTAACCAAAAAGGGTGCTAAAGTGTACGCGTTTTTGTAGATCTAAAGAGCGCGTTCCCGTCAGTGGATAGGGGGAGGTTGTGGGAGGCAATGGTGGAGAGGGGAGTGAAGAGGGGCCTGATCGAGAGTGTAAGGGAGGTATATGAGGAGACGAAAGATAGGGTGAGAGGAAGAGAGGGAATCTCTGACGGATTCTGGATAGATAGGGGGTTGAGGCAAGGGTGCCCGCTTAGCCCAACGCTTTTTGAAATTTTAATCGCGGATATGGAAAGTAAGCTAGCGGCCGGAGTGGTAGAAGGAGTTAGGGCAGGAGGAGAAGGATATGGTCACTCGAATATGCAGATGACATAGTGCTGTTGGCAAAGAGCGAAGAGGCTTTAAAGGAGACGATAAAGAGGTTGAGACGTTACTTGGACAAGAATAAGTTAGAGTTAAATGCGGACAAGTCGAAGGTTATGGTGTTCAGGAAAGGAGGTGGGAGAGATGGAGGAGGGGAGTGGGAGTGGAAGGGAAAAGCTAGTGGAAGGGACTCGCTGGTGATGAGTGTCTTATTTTACGGAGTGGAGATGTGGGGTTGGAAGGGAAGTGATGAGGTAAATAGGGTACAGGAGAGGTATTAAAGTGGGTACTGGGATTGGCAAGGAATACGCCGAACTATATTGTCAGGAGGGAGACAGCAAGAAAGAGTTTAGGGATTATAACAGGGAGTCGAGCGTGTAAATATGAGGAAAATTTTTGGAAGAGGGGGGAAGTAAATTGGTTAGCGAGTGTTGGTGGGAGAAGGAGAATAGACATAGTGGTGCAAAGGTGGAGGTGGAAAGGGAAACGTATTTTAGAACGAATGGATTGCGAATGGATGAAATTAGCAGAATGTACGAGGAAGGAAGGAATATGAGTTGGTTCAAAAGAATGGCATGGAGAAAGAGAGGGCAGAAGGAGAGGAGAGAATAAGAGTGTCAAGGTATAACGGAAACTATGTGTGGATTATGCCAAGGGAGAGAGCTCAATATTTGTGTAAGAAAGGAGAGCAAGGAAGTCAGGAACTTATAGCGAGAATGAGGTGCGGGTGCATGGAAAAGTATAATAGGTTCTGGCTTTCTAGAGAGAAGAGAATGTGTGAATTGTGCGGGAAGGGGAATGCAAAATTCGAGCATTGGTTGGAGGAATGTAAAGAGGTGGAAAGGAGGGGGATAAGCATGGAGGTATTGTTGCATGAAAGGGGTGACAAAAGGGCAGTAGCATGGGTGAAAAGGGTGTTGGGTAAGCTAGAGAAGAAGAGAAGGAAGGAGAAAGAGAAATGTAGAAGGAAAGATTGTAAATAAGAGAAGAAGTAGATGTACGAGAAATGTAAATATTGTAAATAGTAGTTAAGTATTGGGTGTTAGCCGCGAAAACAGAGGCTGGTAATGCGAGGTATAGCGACAAAAGAGCGAAATGCGTGCGAGGCGACGTGTGGCGCAGCGAGGAAGGTTAGGCTATAGGAGCGAGCGGATTAGTTATAAGGTGTGGATGGATGGTACTTTGTAAGACGTAGTAAGTAAGTGTAAGTAAGTGTAAGTAAGTGTAAGCAAGTCAATTTTTTAAGGCCAGCAGGCCGAAAAATAAACGTTTATCTATCTAGTTACGTCAAGATTAACAGTAGTTTTCTTAGAATCAGTGATTTCTTGCATTATTCACTATATAGTTCTTATTATAATTACTCATTCAACAATAATGAATCATTATTTTTACAAATATAGATTATACAATTTCAAATGAATAATTCTAGCATTTCTCAAATAAAATCTACATTTTTATGCCTCATTTTTTATATCGCAGGCAACTATGAAAAAACGTTATTAAACTATTTTCTGCATAAATGACATATCCTAGCATTTTTCGTTAATTGAGGAAATTTTGATCCTCGAATTACTCCCAAACGTTTCAAGGTGCGCCCAGTACAAAACTCATTCTTATGATAAGGATTTGTACAGCAATTGCCCAAAACTTATTTTCGTTGCCAATCCCTCGTCAAAATAAAGACCAATTTAAGACCACTTTGAGACCACTTTCAAACCACGTTTGCTCTTTTTCTGTTATGCACCCTTTAGTCTATACCTGCATCACTTTTAGGGCATTGAAATAGACAACACACACACACTCCCTCCCTCCCCCCCTCTCTCTCTCTCACTCTAAAATAAGGATAGCCGTCTGGGAAAATAAAACGTGGTCTTCTGGGGATCAGAATATGACTGTTAGAGACCGCTTTAAGACCAACGTCTATACCTGATTACTGTAGCCTTTTTTGGTCATTATTTTCATGAGGGATATTATAATAAAAAATTGTTATTATTGAACAGTAAAAGATCAAATTATGAAGCTCGACTTTTGTTAAGCATAGATATTAATAAATTTGCGTTAACAATTAATAATTATTTTCGAATGATTAACTAAAATAAAGATTATGTACTTAATTAAGTAAGGAATCATGGATTTGATGAAAACTTTGTTATTTTTATGTAACCACTTCCATGATTTTAGATAATTATGCAAAAACGTGAATAATAAATATAAATTGTATACTTGATAACTGTTCTGCGGTATGTTTGAGCATGGCGATCGAGTTTGAGCGCGAGGACTCCCTTTACATTCGGCCCTTTATCTCAATAAATCTAATTTTGTCCACTTTCGTACTTAACATTTTTCATAGTAACAAAGTCAAGATTTCTTTTGCAACTATAAAAGAGAAATCGAAAAACCCTGAATTGCGAAAAAGTTAAATAAACCAAATTGTTCAAAATAGTTTTTTGTTATAAATAATAAAATAGGATAAACGGGTGTGAAAATAACTTTATAAATCCCTCATAAAACTTTGAATCTTGTCGTTAGAAAACGAGATACAGGCTGTCGGAACTACTCGTGTAATCGTTGGGGTGGGAAATTCAACCCCCTACACTTGGAGGGGGATGGTAATCCTGATCTATAAATTTGTAGAATCTGAGTAGATGAACATTTTCTCAGAATTTGAAGAAAATCGAATAATTGACTTTTAAAGTTAGGACACTTGAAGAATAATGCTCCATATACACTAACGATCAAAAGTTTGGTTTCACTTAGAGAAATAGTTTTTTTTTGTATTTATCGCATTAATTATACCGCAGCTAAAAAAATATCTCTTTAAAAGGTTTTCGAAATTCTGTCTAAAATAAGCCCAGGGTGAAGCCTATTTGTCTAGTTTTTAAGTAGGTATTGCAAAAATAGTGTAAATTTCAATGTTTTCTTAAATTTTCAATAACTTCCGAAATAGTCCAAGTTTTTCAATGTTCTCGGGCTCATTTTGAAGCTTTTTTTCACCGTATCACAACAGCTTACGAGTATTATTCGTAAAAAATGTTTTTTCGAATTGCAAGAACTTGAATTTGTAACAAAAAAGTTGGAAAAATTGAAATATTATTTTTAGTGACAAAAATATTTTTGTAGAATATATGAAACATATAATCATGAATTTTCTATGTAATTTCCTTAAAATATATATTTATTTAACTTTTACTCTGATTTGCCTACAGATAAGATGTTTTCAAATTTATTCAACTTTTTTATTACAACTTCGAGTTCTTACAATTCGAAAAAACATTTTTTACGATTAATACTCGTAAGCTGTTGTGATACGGTGAAAAAAAAGCTTGAAAATGAGCCCGAGAACATTGAAAAACGTTGACTACTTCGGAAGTTATGGAAAATTTAAGAAAACAGTGAAATTTACACTATTTTTGCAATATCTACTTAGAAACTAGACAAATCGGCTTCACTTGAGCTTATTTTAAACAGAATTTTGAAAATAATCAAACTTTTAAAGAGACATTTTTTTAGCTCCGGTATAATTTAAGTGATAAATACAAAAAAAAAATGATTTTTCCAAGTGAACCCAAACTTTTCACCGGTACTGTATAACGGGCCAAGAGTAAATGCGGCGTAGAATTAGCAGAGAAAAGAAAGCGAATTTGAAAAGTTTAAGCGTAACAACGGTTTGCTCAAGCCGTTTTTCCCGGTAGTCTCGTGGAAATCCATTTTACGTCGCACCAGAAAATCAATTAATAATTAATAATTAAAAAGTTTCCATGTGATTAAATGATAACTTCTAATAATAATTCCTTATATGTTATTCATATTAAGATATATAGAATGTTTTTACAGACTTTACAGGTTTATAATATTTATTTTATCATTTAATATTCTCAAGTCAGAATTATAAAGGGGATGATCGCTACTGAAGGTTAGCTAAATATTATGCTATTACTTATTACCCTAGCTTTATTTTTTTCCCATCAAATAACAGGTTTGAAATCCTTTGTGTTCTAAATTTCTGGCATTTGATTTAATATTTTGAAAATGATAAATCTCATTTTCTAAAATATATGTGCCACAAATTTTCAATTAGTTGTATAGCATTTAATTAAAATTTTCATTAACAGTATCCTATAATATTTTTGTAAAATATTATAAAAAGAAAAGTGAAACCGATTTTAACTGATTTTTACCTCTTTTAACTAGAAGTTATTTGCAGATGGCATTTTGTTTTTTATTACAGTTGTTTGGCCTCCTACAAACAATTTCTGATCAAATTTACAATAATTTATTCTCATAAATTAAAATAAATTTTTTAATTTCATTCTTAACATAATTTAAATATTAAAAATTCAAAAAATATTATTGTTTTTTCAATTAGTCGCTTACGAAGTCGAACTTGTTAGCATGTCCCCTTACCATTCACATCCTTATATTAAGTTTGCGATGAAGTTAAATGACATTTTAAAATTAGAATTTTCAGGAAATTTAAATGCAAATCGAAATTTAAAAGTTAAAACTGTTAAGGCTGCAGATTTTTTTACTTAAAGTATTCAAAATTAAACGATAACCAAAAACAGCCAAAATTAAACTCTTCTAAATTTTAAACTTTTCAACTCTGCAAAATTAAAGCTTAACAATTTTGCCATTCAAGAACTCTTTATTCAATCGTTTAAGAGTGCACATTAGGGTGATCCAAAAATGCATGGCAAAATTTTTTTGCATGCTAGAGGGCAACGATCCCACGAGTACCTGAAAACTACCCTTAAAACAAAAAATTTCAATTTTTCATGAAATCGACATTTTGAGCACTGTATCCTCGTATTTTTTTACTTAAAATTATTAATATTGTTCTAGGGGATATACTTATTATCATTAGTCAATTAATTTTTAATTATTTAAACAAATGGAATTTGTTTAAATAATTTTTTCTCTCGAAAATTCGTTTTTCCTCCTAAAAATTATTACTATTGGTCTAGTAGAATATTTATTTACGTTGGTTGATTAATGTTTTATTATTTAAACAAATGGGATTTGTTGCACAATTTTTTCCGAAATTTCGTTTTTTTTTCCTTAAAAATTATTACATAAATATTACTGATAAATATTCCACTAGAGTAACAGTAATAATTTTTATTTTTAAAAATCGAAACGAAATTATTTAAACACATTCCTTTTGTTTAAATAATTAAAAATGAAAGACCTAATGTTAATAAATATTCCACTAGACCAATAATGATCATTTTTAGGGAAAAAAGCATTTAAAAAAAATATTTAAACAAATTCCATTTGTTCAAACAATTAAAAATCAATGAACCAGTGTTACTTACTATTGCACTATACTAACAGTAATAATTTTAAGGGAAAAAAATTAATTTTCGAAAAAAAATATTTAAACAAACTCTATTTGTTGAATAATTGAACATTAATTAACCAATGATAATAAATATTCCATTAGACCAATATTAATAACTTTAAGTGAAAAAATATCAGAATACAGTGCTCAAAATGTCGATTTCATGAAGAATTTACATTTTTGTTTTAAGGGTAGTTTTCAGATTCTCGTGGGAGTGTGTTAGGGATGTGAAACCCATATATATGATACATGAAATTCTTCGTTGGATAATTCTCTACAGGCTCCCATACTTTCCCGTCGCATTTTTTTAAACCCTAAAAAATTATTCCAAAAACTCAAAAAAGTAATTTTTCCCCATGCATTTTACATGAGAAACTTCAAGTCAAAACCGGCAACTATTAAAATCGCAAAATTAAAAAATTAAAAATTAGGGAATTTTTTTTTCGGATTTGGAATAAAATTGGGGGGATCGTTTTCCTCTAAAAAATAAAAGCCTTTTTGAGCCACCCTAGTGCACATGTTTTGAAATGGAAGTCTTCTAATTTTAATAGGTTTTATTTTAAGGGTTTCGAAATAAAAATTATCTTAAAATAAAAGATTCAAAATGGTAAAATATTAAATTTTCAAAATTAGAATTGTACAAATTAAATGGTAAAAGCTGATAAAGGCCCCTAGCTTTAATTATTTAAGCCAAAACAAAATATTTTAAAATATACAAAATAAAAATTCGTCACTTTTATCTTTGGGAAAAATTCCCGGTTTAAACATTTTTTCTAAAGTTATTAAAATGTCATGAAAAATGATGTGAGAATAACATTTCTATTACTTGTTTTTCATACAACATTAAACTGTAGACAACTGAAGAAAATATAAAGTGAAATTTTCAACAGTTGATTTTTTAACAGCTGAATTTTCAAGTTTTGAAAATAAAAATAAAATTTTAATGTTAAAAATTCAATTTTAAATTTTCTTCGATTTCCAGCTTCTTGAAATTGGATTTTTAAATTTCGTAAAAATTTTAGTACATACATTTTTACATATGGAATTGAAGGGAAAGCTTCGGAAATTTATATTTTTTTGTTATAAAATAAAAATCTTATAATTTGGTTGAGAATTTCATTACATTGTTTACAAGTTATAATTTTTGGTGGAAATTTCAACGTTTTTCTTAGTTGAAAATTCAACTATTTTCGTAGAAAATTGAACTAGTTAATTATAAATCAATTTCTTTGTTGAAAAATCATATTTTTTCGAGTTGGAAAATCAACTGTTTTGTTAAATAATCATATTTTTCAGAAGAAATTCAACTTCTTTATAGAGAATTTTTAATTTGGCTTTGATATTGCTTTATGAATACGCACTTTTTAATTCAGATGTACATAGTATATGATCAAAATTTATATCTTATCAAACGATAGAATACAAAATTACAAATAAGTATAAAAATATTAAGGTAGTACCCTCGGTGATAAGAAACAGATGAGAATTGTTTGAAATTTTGATGACAGTTGTATTAAAATGCACTGAAGCTCTGGTTAAAATTTCGAAACCTTTCAGTTTTATAGTCGAGAAATCATTCAGAGCCTATAAGAATAGAAAAATATTTATACCTTAAATGTAAGACTGACGTCAGTGCATTGCACGTATGTCAATGTCGCATCCATTCCACGTGTTCTAGTTTATGCTCGAATTTCGAATAACACGCGTACACACACGCGACGTTGCCAAACTTTTGTTTTACGAAGTTTGCCACTTGTTGAAATAAAATGTGTAATAATTCGCAGAATATGTATTCAAAAATAAAAAAATCTTTATTTTGTCGAAATATATATATTTTTTAAATGCAAACCTTATTCAATTAAAGAGAAATTATGTTTGATAATTCTATAATTTGTTTTCCCCCTTTCATCTTTAATTTATTTATTTATGCGAACTAACGAGTTGTTTCGGTGTATTAATAGACTATGCTCACCGAATTGAAAGAAAGTATTTTAAAAAGTGAATCACTGATTTAATTTAAGTCGATCGAATCGAAAAATTCGAAAAGACGACCGCGCGCGTCAAATTTCGGTTTTCGACATTCGAGTAAGGGTCCAATCGAATCGAAAAATTCGAACCGAACGTGGCATCGACTCGAATGCCGGTTTTTCAACATTTGATCGGTAGATCGATCGAATCGAAAATACTATATTGGATACGACAAAATGCACACGACTAATTTTTACCAAAAAACATGAAATTTCAAACCAAGAAAATGATTTTTTTTACTAAAAAAGAAGAATTTTCAACAAAAAATTTTTTTATGGAAAACTTACATTTTCCCTACAAAAATTCATTTTAAACAAAAAAAACCTTTTTGACAAAATAGTTAAATTTTCGACCAAAACATAAGGGGGCAATCAAGGGGTGATGCTGCGTGATGCTTTTTCAATTTCACTTATTATGGTGAATGATACTTTCAAAGCACCCCCCCCCCCCCCCCCCCCCCCCCCCCCCCCCCCCCCTCCCCAATCCTTAACGTATCACGTATTTTGTGAATGAACCCTAAGCCTTAATCGAAAAAATAAATTTTTAAGAATGCATTAAGTTTTATCTAAGTAGTTGAATTATCAATTAAAACAGATATTTTTTGAACAAAATAGCTAAACTGTCAACCAGAGATGAATTTTCAAGAAAAACATAAATTTTCAAGAAAAAATATGATTTATTAAGAAAGTGATTCAGCCAAATTTTTTCAAACCAGAAAGATGAATTTTTAAGGAAATAGTTGAATTCTCTACCAAATAGTTGCATTTTTATCCAAGAAAAATGGAATTTGTACTAAGAGAGATGAATTTTTAATTAAAAAACTACATTTTTTTAACAAACCAGCAGAATTTTCAACCAAAAAGTATGACTTTTTAACAGCATAGTTAAATTAATAACTAAATAATTGCATTTTTATCCATGGATGGTAGAATTTCTTTTAAAACTATACTTTTAAAATCGTGACTAATTGTATGTCTTCTATTTTATTTTATTTCTTTAGGTATCGAAAAATAACTGCTTGGGCAAATAAAAATTGTTTGAACAAATAGTAATTTGTAAAACCTTAGAAGAAGTGTATCAAAATTACGTAATTATTCTACGAAAAGTAGAATAGAATTTTGAAAATAAATAATAATTGTTTAAATAATGACATAATTATTTTGAAAAATTAAAAACTCAAAACAATGAAAAAATATTGCATTTTAATCAGAAAACACCATTATTTTTTACACTTTTTTGGAATAAATAATTGTTAAAATAATTTACATCTATTTAAGCAAATTAAAATGGTTGAAATAGTCATTTTAAATATTAAAATTGTCCATTAGTAATTATTTGTATGAAAAAGACGACGGAAATTACTAAAAAGTAACAATAATACGTAAAAATGTAGATTTTAAAATTTTTTGGTCATATTTGGGCGCTGTGGGGAGGGTGGGGGTGAGTTGGAAATGAAAATTATTAGAATGGTTTCCTTTTGTAGATATTCCTCTTAAATCCCTAAAAAATTTGGCACGTTTCGATGAAGACCTGGAAAATGAATTCAATTCTTCAAAAATTTCCCATGTTAAGTAAATGGGATTTTGACGTGCATTCGCTCCAGCCATTTTTAATACACTCAACTCAGAAATAACGCCGTTGTTGGGACTGGAGGAGGTGGAGAACAAACCAGATAGAGTGCCGCTTCAGATGAATGTATTTGGAAGCTTGTTGTAAGCCTCAGATATTATTGTGTAACTTGACATTTTGAAGAGATATTTTTGAGACTATTGAGAATAAATATAAAAAAATGAATAAACGCTTAGTTTACATTGAGAAAAAGAGAATGCACAATTTGTTACCATTGGAGAAAAAGTTGACCCCCGTTTGGGCCGCTCATTGTGCACCATTTTCGCTGCGGTCCTAAGCTACGGTCACTGACAATGAGTTGAATGGCAGAGTAAAGCCGGACACACACGGTGCTTTTTTTCTTGCTGGATTGCTCGGTTTGTGATGTGATGGCTACAGGACAGGCTGCCTTATAGAACGAAGCAAGCTTTGTTTGGAAAAGTGTGGTTTCAAAATGCCAAGACCAATTCCATAATTTATGTTTCCACTTTTCTTCATTAAAAAAATTTTTTAATCATTAATTGATAGAAAAGCTCGCAAGCAGTAGAGCTAGAATGTGGTCGAGCAGAGTAGCGCGCACCATTTGATGTGGAGCTTGCAGCACAACCTGCCTAGCTTCACGCGCCTCTGTCTACATACCGTCCTGCAGCAAAATCCAGCAAGCAATCCGGCACCGTGTGCGGCGGGCTTAATAATAAGTAATACATCTACAGCTGCTCTCTGAGCGAAACCTATAGCTGGTGTTAGGACTTATCTACTTTAAATCAAGAATTTTCAAAGCCTCGCAACGAATGTCAAAAATTATTATTTTTAGGAATAAAAAAAGCCATACGTTTATTTGCCTGCAAGAAAGATTTGGTGAACATGACACAGGGTGCCCCGCGAGAACTGTAGTTAATTTGGGAGGGGGGGGGGGGGGGGGGGGGGGGGTTGTACACAAAAATAAGCAAAAAAGTCCACCAAATTTTTTGGTCAGATGCTTATTCTGGGCACAACAGAGGGTACAAGTTGTATGTACGTGTAAGAATGTGTGGCTTCAGACTTTTGTTAATATGAGATTGCTGCAACAAATAAGAACACTGAAATATGTTTAGAAAAACTCAGATAAACTGAAATTATAAAAACATTAATTACAAAGAAAATAAAATACAAAAAATTAGAACTACGAAAAATGTGTGAGTTTAAACAATTAAACTTGTATTTCACGTCGCTTTTCGACTAAAAAGTGCACCCAAGGAAGAACACGCCTTAACCTAAGAGGATGTAATTATGATTTTTTTATTATAATAGAACATTTTTTAATTACAATACAAGATTATTCAATTTTAACGAAAAGTGCAATAACACACTTATGCACACACGTACAAGAAACGTGTACCCTCTGTTGTGTCCAGAATAAGCATCAGACCAAAAAAATTATGGGGACTTTTTTGCTAATTTTTGTGTGCAAAATCCCACTACAAAAATAACTACAGTTCTCGCTGGACACCCTAAATATACGAGGCGGGAATCGAACCCGAACGCCGACGGAGTGGGTCCAAAGCCTACGCTTTAGTCCCGACGACCATCGTCCATCGTTCAATTTTCGTAAAAAAACTCATTATAAATTCCTAGTTTTAGAAAATTTTACACTGTGAAGCCTGTTCTCCAATTTTTATTTTAAAATGTTTGTTTCCTCAAGTTTTTCTTCCTGAAATTAGTTGCAAAGAACATATTCCACTTGTTTATCTTGAATCAAACCATTCTGGTAACAGAACGAATATCTACATATTTATATCTATGCTCGCGTGAAAATGAACAAAGTACTTAGCAGAGTCATTGCGAACCATGGGCTCGTACAGAATATCCATGGTCCTTGACGCTAATAGAATAGGCAAGCAATACATATCCAAAGTAAATAAAACGGGTGCCTATAAGAATCATAGTCTTTCAGATTGTAGGATTGTTTGTCAGGCAGAACTTACTTATGTTAGTAAGTAAAATTAAGGTCGGGGCCTAGGATAGGTCGACGCCGCCCTGTGGATACGACAGTCATCGAGCCACGTACTGTCTCCCAATCATATCTACGGGCAACAACAACAAGTATTGTTTAGTTTGTGCAGAAAATAAAATAAGCTAACGCCTTATTTTGAATAATCCAGTGCTCTTTAAGAAGTTCCTTTACTTTTTTCTTTCTTTCCTTTATATGAAGTTCCTAATGTAGAATTTTGTATAACCTTACAAGTATTCAAATTACGAAATAAAAATGTTACTTTCTGCACAAAAGAAACGCCTAGAATGTTATTACTTTGAGCAAACTTTAAAAATTCCCAGATCGATTGCGGGTGCGGAAATGTTTATATGAGAAATAATCAAATGCTGAAACGACAGGATTGCAAGGTGGTCTTAAGTGTATTCTACAAGTAGTGTAATTAAATAAATGAAATAGTGATAATTAATTAATTAATTAATTTAAGCACATAAAAGACACTTTTAATGTAATAATAAACCCAATTTTCCAACAAATGTATCGTTAAAAATTACGAATTTTAGGAACTTTTTGTAGTTTTTTTGTAACCGTCCACGTAGAAAGGGATCTAACTCCCAAAAAATCTACTTGTTATTTTTTAAACGAATGGAAAGTTTCTGAGTTGCTCTTTTATAATAAAAAATAATTATTTTACCTGAAAAATTCAAATTGTTATTAAACTGCAAAGTGAGGACCTCTTATAGAATTCCTGTATTGGAGCGCCTCACAACGGGGCAAAAAAGTTTGTGGACAGGAGTATTTTTAAAAAACGTTTATTTTGATTTTTTTATTTAATCTCAAAAATAAGAAAAAAATCTGTTCACTTTGGAAGAGTACGGCTTTTGCAAAAATACTTGGATTCATTTCAAATTCCTCATGATGAGTGAGCCAATAAGCCAAACAAAATTTCTAGTAGCAAAGCAGATGTTTACAAATTTATTGAATTTGTTTTGAACATGTATGTGCTTAAAACTGCTTTTTAGGGAACTTCAATTTGATTCGCCACTTGATTCGCACTAAATTTAAATAATTTATAGTCAAAACGAGTTTTTACATTGAACTATTGAGATATTTTTCGACGTCGAAACTTGGTACTTTCAACGTAATCAAATTTAATTAACTAGTTTATTAACTCTTGAAGACATTTTTATTACAAAAAAAAAACAGTTCTTATTGTCAATAACAATTTTATTTAACAGATTTTCATCATCAAATGTATTTATAAAAAAGAAATTAAACATTTCACCCAGGAATTAGCAGCCAATTATTGAGCAATGGCTCCTTGCTATCAATTGATAACAAATTGTGGTTTTTTATTCAAATTTATTGAACAAATGCACTTGTAAACTAAAAAAGCCTTTTTTTTGAAAATTTATTAACAATTCCTTAGCAATAAATGACTAATTGATATCATAGTATTGCAATCATCGACAAGAACACAACTGCTAATTTTTATAAACAAGTTTAATCAACAAATGTAATATTTGGCTATTTCCAATGTTTAATTTTTATTTTTGTAATGTAATCAACTGTTAACAACTACCCTGCCGATGAAAAAGCACTGAAAAAAGTACTGGTGAACGACACTGTGCCGTCAGTGCTGTTTTAGTGGTTGTTTGTGCTGATTTTCAGTACCTAAACGGCACTGAGAAGTGATGGGAAGGTCATATAATAGTCCTATTTGATTCGTCACGTAGTGGGCGGGAAGTGTTATTTACAGTACCTGACCACAACCAAACTGGCTCCCTTTTTAGAATAGTCTTTAAATTATTAACCCTTTTTGTTTAATTTATGAATTTTCTCATTATACATATTTATAATTATAACTTATATACCAATATACTACTTTGTGCTCTTTCATTGCTTTTTTAGTTCGCTTTCGTCGGCAGGGTAATTGAACAACTTGTTTACACTGGAATAACGATCAATTATTGTTGCTATTAATAACAATGTCACGAACATATTTACCTTGTCACATGCAAGTATCAGTAAATTTTATAAGAAAACGGAATTTCGTTGTCAAATGTATGAGCTGAGAAAAACTCGTTTATAACACTGTTAGCAACAACAACTATAACTGATCGTTATCAAAGTATTTTTAAAAAGTTCAAAAATTAGAGAATAACAGCTGATTACGTTAAAAAAGTATAAGTCATGAAAAATAGCCAAATAATGCATTTGTTAATGAAGTTTGTTCATATAATCATCACTTGATATCGATTAATAGCATGGAGAGATTGTTAAATAAGACAGATACATGAAAAAAATGAAAAGTTTTTACTATCAGACAAGACAAACATTTATATACGTTTTTGTTTTAGCTTAATCCGAATCCAGGGTTTTTTATGTGGTTGAAGTTTCAAACGTTCAAATGCCACGGCGGGTAGATTCGAAATCTGGTGACAGTACCTGCTGCCACCAAGAAGGTCCAACGCGCCATGGACGCTTCCATTATTAAGCAGTTCGAGTAACGGGGATTAAAATTTTTTTTTAAATTCTCAATTTCAAAATTAGCTTTCTGAAACCTCGAAATTCAAAATCTGTTAATTCTTGCGATCAAAAGAAATCTAAAAAACGTCTTAAAATACTATAAATCAATGCATTATAACACTTTTAATTTAAAATTGAGTTTTCATTATATTCCATCAAACCATTGATTTTTAACTTCCCAAGTACAAGCTTAGATGTATTTAGTCGCAAAAGAGTCACAGGTTTCGAATTCCAGACTTATAAATCGTTAATGTAAGAATTTAAAGCAAAATTCATTTGTAACTTTTTATTCGCATTGAGTATCCCGTCTAACAATGAACCCCTGGTGAGGAAAACCAACCCATATCAGACAAAAACGTAGCGTTGATGAGCTTTAGGCGAAAAAAATTTCTTGGGTCAAACCTGCCCTTACCTGAAACGTAGGCAAAAAAGTTTGCCGACCACTGGTCTAGTGACCTATGTTAGCTCTTCATTCCACGAAGAAAAGTGGAATTTTTTGTTCACAAATACATAAGATGATCAAAATTTGTTAAAAAATTGATACTCATAATAATAATGGTTGATTTAATTGAAATGGCCTTAAAACCTTATAAGATAGTTATAAGTGCGGAAGTAAGTTTCCGCCTTTTCTAAAAGGTATTGCTGGAGACGCCATTGTCGTGTTTCGTGAAACAATGGTTCACGATTTTTAAAGGTTATGTGTGAGCATAAGAGCTGACTGCATTGGCCGGAACAGATAGAAATCGAATGGGGCGATGTCTGGAGAATAGGGTGGATGGGTTAATATTTCCCATTTCACTTCTTCCAGGTAGTTTTTGGCCGGTTGCGCAGCATTAAGCCTCGCGTTGTCATGCAACAGAATTAACTTCACGTGTCTTTCGTTCCAAACCGGCCGTTTTTCTTTTAGAGTTCAGTTAAGACGCAGTAGCTACATTCGTTAAGAATCCCAGTGATGGTTTCGGACACTTCTAGGAGTTTATAATACACAATAACTTTTTGATTTCACCCAATACACAGCATAATCTTTGAACCGTGCATGCATATTTTTGACACCGACAGACCGAGTTTACATCTCATACTCTATGATTGTTTTCGTTTATAAATATTGTAATGGAAGAATTTTTCACGACCGTTGATAATTCAATATAAAAAACTCTTTCTTTTGTTTCGAATGATGCGTTTCAGCAACACTTTCCGCGAATAATGCTTTATTGAAATAAAGTTCACATTTTTGTTTCGGAAAAATAAAATGTTCCTTTACCTGGGAATAAATATCAACTACTGCTTTTTACGACTCCCACATAACCTTCTAAATCGTGGAAAATTGTTTCACCAAACACAACACTGTCATCTATTTTTTAAACACAACTTTTTAAAAAAGGCGGAAACTTATTCCCTTACCCAATATTCACATTTGTTTTCGTAGAAATATCCAAGTTTGCACGTAAAAAATAAGTCAATGGTGCATTTCTGCACTAGTTTTGTTTAAACAATCATCCATTGTTGTTTGGTGACTAAATATAATGACCAGGTGTCATTACTGATTAATTGTTCGTCAATTAAGTACAAAAAACTTGATGTATTCACATTTAAATATCTATTTCGGATAGGAGTTTATCTTTCTTTATGAAGTAACAAATTATTTAATAAATAATATTCATTCATTATAAAAACTCATTTTTTCTATAAACTGTTCATGTTCATTCTAGGTATCTTGGAATGAATCTAAGTATCTTTCAAAAAAGGGTAAACTTCCAATTCAGCAGATTTTTTCCCATTTTTGTTCTTGAATTAAAAAATAATAACAAAGTTTTTGAAACTTGTGCTCCGTGAAATTGATGCAGAATTTCCTTAGCTTTCATAAAAAAAAAACAAATCAGACAATAATTATCTTCTGAAAAAAATGTGTCCACCGACAATTTTTTGGTCCCACTTCCCCCCTCTTCAAATGCTCATTCTGTAAAATGTAGCTCCCGGGAATTAGAAACCTTTATTTGTGGACATATATACTGCATTAAAATAATATGACAAATAAAAAAAACTTTAGAGTTGAAAGCTTTGACAGAGTATCTTACCTAGAAACAAGCTTACTGATTTTACTATCCTTCACATATAATACTAAAAATCCTTTCCCTGAAATTGCTTACTTTATTAAAGAAACAGGAAATAATAAGAATTTGTTGACAGATCATTTATACAATTTAACAAATAAAAAGTCATTGATTATTAATCTTATGTAAGATAAATAAATGAATTAAACTAGGAGAGCCGACATCACTAGGTTGCCGTCGAAAGATTAAACACTCTTGAAATCTCATGAACTTACATTAAATCTAATTAACATCCTTTGACATTCATTTGAATCCTTTAAAATCCCCTGAGTTCTAATCCCTGAAATCCCTTCATATCCTTTAAAATTCCATAAACTATTTAGAATCCTATGCAATCATTTGCATGACATACTTTCAAATTTCTTATAACTTTAAAATAATTTTAAATCCCTTGACATATTTTTAATTCCTATGTGATCCCTGTCAATCTTTTGAAATCTCTTGATATCTTTTGAAATCTAATAAATTGCCATAAAATGTTTGATATCACTTTAAATCCTTTCCGTATACACGAAATCAAGCAAAATATTTGAAATCCAAATAAAAGCGCATAAAATCCCTTGTAATATTGTAATCTGCTGTTCCCCTTACATCAAGTTGAGTGGTCAAGTCGTCCTATTTGGTCAACACAGGGTAGGAAACAGTGGGTCGAGTAATTTCCATGCCATAAGTACATAATAATTATAATAATTACATTCTCATATTTAAGAAAATGTAGCTCGAGTACAGTCCTGGACATTTTCTCGGAGCTTTGTACTACTGATAGAAGGGAGTGAAGTTGACAGCACCCTGACGTAATTTCGTGATTTCTTCTCAGCTAAAATTAAGCCGTCATATCAGTCAAAGGCTTGAAATTTCGAAATCTTATTTTGACATGATTTTTGACTCATTTAAGGCTTTCGAAATATGCACAACAAAATTTAAAAAAATATAGTTTAAACAATTTTTCTAAGAATTAATTAAGTAAATTTCTGTTCACAGTATATTTTCCGGCTCTTGAGGCTCTTTATATCCTTTAAAGCTAATCTTCGTTCATGCATAACACAGAGGGACTTGTCAAATTCTGGACACTTTAGATGATACACTTTAACGAGCTGCATTAAAGCGTGCTTTATTTTTTCAAACTTTATGAGTAATCATTTTCCTTTTTCATATATTTAAGATACTGTCACTGAAATATGAAATAATAAGAAATTTTAAGGCCCTATAAACAGCAGAACTATAACACAACCATCGTAGCAGTGAAGTATTCTACTATTTATCTAAAAAGAGAGTTGTCTACATCAGTTTTTGCTTTCGTGACTTAGCATGCTTTTTACTGTGCATGCCAGAGGGGAAGGATCTGATTGGTTCTGCTTTTTGGCGAACCTAACGAAACAACGAAAAACTACCATCCATCAAGACCCAAGTGCACAGGTAAAGAGACGCCCTCTATTGCCAAGGTTGATTTATTCAGGGGTTAACACACCATGTACCAAGAGTAGCAGCGGGCACCCGAAACAGCCCGGCTTGAGCCCTTGACCAGTCCACCGGGCGCGTTCTGAGGTTGCGGAGTGAAGAGCCCTGTACCGGGAGTTTCTGCTGAATATGGTTACACAACTAAATAAGCAGTAGGGAAAAATTAACCAGGGATGGTCCCGAACGAAAAACCCCTAACCCAAGACAACTGTGCTGAAGGCTGCATGGAAACAGGGAATGGTGTTACTTACGGTATTTTTAGAATACCAGGTCACCGCTTAGGGCTCTGCTGAGGCAAAATGTTTTTTCCTAGAAGAGTAAGATGTGGCAGGTCATGAAAGGAGTAATATATATTAATTGCCCACGCGGGTGACTAGAGCCCGGTTTCAGCGGAAATCCAAGTGGTAACGTGAGGACTTGATACAACTGAAGGATGTTCTTGAGAAGATAGAGTCTTTCTGTGGAACTAAGAAGAATATGTTCCTCCCAATTAAAAACGGTATACAAAAGGCTGAGTATGCCATGAGCGTGTTGTAAGAAAAGATGGACATCATTGCTGACCACTTCGAAGACCTTGAATACCACATGGGCGAGACGATTAGCTGAAGAGGGACGGTGTTGCGTGGTGTGTAGGCCAGCAAGGGGGATTAGACAAGACCTCTCTATATCACCGTTAATTCAATAGTAAAATCAATTGAGGCGTGGAGTGAAGATGGCTCTGGGAGACTTTCCAGTCTATGTTTATATGGCCAAATATGGGAGCGTTCACTTATGATGTCACGCACCGAGAAGAATAAGAAAGTGTTAATAATCAGGTTTCTATTTTCGATTATGTTCATGTAACGTTTAATTCCCATATTTAAGAAGATTCCGAAAAGTATTTTATATTTATTTTAAAAAATGTCAAAGGGGTGGGGTCGAAAGAACGTAACGTAATACTATAGGTGGGGGGGGCCTCGTTAATTCGTGACTGAGCATGACAAGGGGTACGGGGGAGTAAAAAAACTTGAAATAAAGTGTGACTTCATATGTGAACGCTCCCTATAAGTGATTAGTGAAAAATTAATATAACTGAAATTTTTACAATAACAATCAGTTTTATGTGTACAAAATTTAAGTATGAAAATTGGAAAATGTTATGAATATAAAAGTTCACACTAAAAATACTAAAATATGTTTAACGCGGTATATTTACCCTGGATATGATTCTGGTAATGACAGCTGCTCCAAAAAATTTTATTTATTTTAGGTGCCAGAAGGCAAAGAAAAAAAGCATATCAAAAAAACCTTCCCAAAAGAAAATATTGTTCTGCAGACCGGGCTCTACGTGTGTGAGTTATTTTTAAACAAGATATTTTCTGAGCGTGAAAAGAATTTGCAGAGGATGGAGTCGCTATTCCGGGAGTGTAAGCCTATTTATCAAATATTTACAATAATTGAATGTTGAATAAGTTTATGTTAATAATATTATTGTTTATATATTAATTGGCAATTAATTATTCGTCATTTGCGTTTAAACTGTTTTGTGAGATATAATAAGTAAGTGGCCCAGCCGCGCCATACCACTTATTTTTTATATATAACAAAACATTTTAAACAAAAATGAGGAATCTCAAAAAAAGGAGAAAGTATAAAAAAATTACATTTAAAAAATTCATTTGTAGAAATATTAAAAAAATAAACAAAACATACGTATTATAATGAAAAATATCGAACATCTTATCATTGACTGAAACGATATCTTTAGTTAAAAAAATTCTTAAGTAGAAATATAAAAAACCAAATAAAAATGACGTATGTTATTAAAAAATATCGAAAATTCTACATCAAAGTAAATATGGAACAAAACAGGTCAGGTGTTGCCGTCCGAAATTATGGTTTTTTATCGCTCGAAGAAATCACATTGAACTTACGCAGCTCCCAGGAACGAATACAACTTACATTGAACTATCATGAAATAATTTTTGGTGTGTATGTATATCATATAATCGTAACCCAGCTCCCACGAACGTAAAAATCTTTATTTCACCAAAAATTATTTTCCTCCCTCTTTTTGTTCTACATGACTTAAAAAAATGTAAAAAAAGTCTCTTTTAAAGAAGAATCTCGTAGTTTTACAAAGAAACATAAATCTCTCCATGCATCTCACTATGTGTGAATGAACGTTCAAGGTTTCCAACAGACAAATGACTTTAAAATCTGAGTTAAATATGCGGTTCAAAAGTTGGTGTGTAGAAGTAAACTTCTTCGACCAGAAGTTCTGGGTACCATCTGATACCAAGTCATTGATGAAAATTCCTCCTCATATGTTTGAGGTTGTCGCAAATATCCTTTAAGCGGATTATGTAATAAGTATTTTCTTTTAACTCCAGTGTTTTTGGGATCTTGTATACTCATCCAAAAAGTCTCTACCTCTTTGGGCTTGAGTGGATTTTTGATAGAAACAGGGTGATGGCTGAAGAGGCGCGCTGGGTCAAGGAGAAACTGTTGATTCTCCCTGACCTATCTGTGTTCACGGTATTTAAAGCACTCTAAGGTTTTCATTTACCAGAAGCATAGATCTTTAGCTAATCCATATAAAATAGATGAGTGACCTTATGATCGCGATGATTAGTGCCGCCAAAGAGGTATCCAGAAGAATTTCGTAGTGCGAGAGATAAAGGCAGAAGTTTGATGTAAAAAACAGAGTGCTTATGGTGTCGCCCTGAAAGACGCCCCAGTGGAAGGTGATGTTGTTCGTTGCACTCGATATTTTTCACAAGTACCCTTGGAAATCGCGAAGTGCGAGATATAGTGGCAATAATGCGAGGCAAAAGAGGAGAAGGCTGATGTCAAATCTGGTTTTTGAAAGCGGCATCAATCTCATTATGTATGGATGGACCTTTAAGCTTTCAAACAGACAGATCATGTCTATGAAAGGTTGAATCCCAAGCTTTCCGGTAATCAATCCAGACCATCGATAGCTCACACTGGTAGGGTGCTGCATCTTGGTATACACATCTATCGACGAGTAGGTTCTTTCGACATACTGCTACGCCTCTCTTTGAGTCGCGTTGTTCATATATCTCTCGCCAAATAGATCCGATTTTGTGAAAAATCCTATCTTTTAAAATACATGTGAAGATTATATACAGCATGTTTAGACAAGTTTTTTGCCTATAATTATTTGAGTCAGGTAAGTTGCCTATCTTCGACTTTAGTTATGAGGTGAAAATGAGAGGCAGATGCTTGTGGACTAAAAGAAACTTCTTCCACCGGCACGTCTATCTTTGTTATGAGTTTTTGCATTCGTTTTTTGATGCCATGATCAGCCGACTCTTCAGACAAATCTCCACAAACCTCAGGATCCAGTTACTTCAGATATTGGGACTTAAGAGAAACTTGGAAGGCGATATTTGTCCTCGTCCTAAAGCATCACTTTTTCTCTATTGGATGTCTGTTTGAGGATGGTTTAAATTTCGTCTCTTTCTCTATTGCCGGCTTGTTCTAGCTGCAGCGAAGTAGGCGCTCCACTTACATAACCGTTTATCAGGAGGTCCTTGGCAAGGGTCCGCAGATGTTGTCCGACCCATTGTCGGGAGACCTACGCGTTCGATTGTATTGAACCGCATTTACTACATCTACGTTTAATGTTATCATTGTTGTTCTTACGAGCAGCAAGGAAAAAGTGTCCCTCAATATTTGTAGAGTGCCGCATATCCCAGAGTCAAGGAAATGCTAAGAGACTTGCGAGTAAACTACAGAAGGCGGTCTCCCTGGTGCCACTCTGTTTCCTAATGTTGCACGAGACTTTTGCCAGATCGTCGTATTGAGCACTTCGCAGGTTGTAACCACCTATCTCACGGTAGCACCCGACAGCGGGTGCTACTCCAGAAAATATCACCTACCGCCGGCGAAATTGCGGTAACGTTTTAGCTGTAACCACAACTCTGACCGTGAAATAAGCCAGTCCACATTCGAGATTCAATATTCCCGTTCCCCGATGTCGAGGGATCTAAGCTCATCCTTTGTCCATGGAACTAATCGACTAATCGTACCAAATATGCAAATATGTTGGTATTAGATATTTTGTTTCTTGATGAGAGTTCGGAAGACTAAATCTGTCGGACTGGAAATACTTCTAGCGCTATCTTCGTTCCACGATTCAGCTGAGATTTCCAAACCATATTATGGGATCCCCCAGTGATAGAGCCCACGTTGATTCCCCCGAACCCAAACTCTATTAGGCCGAAACTAAAGAAGCTCAGGACCCGCACTGGTTCAGCAACGATTTTAATCCCGAAGAAGAAGCAAAGAGTGGTCATACTGACAAGCTTACGAAGAGAAAAGAGTCGGAGACGGGTGCCCGGTCCGTGCAGTTGTAATCAATCCGGCTGAGGGGTTGAGCTACGCTGAGGTCCTAAAGGACCTCGAAAACAAGATAGAGCAGGACTTTCCCTATGTGTAAAAATCAGGGGTGTAAGGCAGACAGGAACAGATATGGTATAAAAAGAAAGAATTTTGCATCTTAATATTTGAGTCGAAAATAATTACTCCGGCCAATTCTCTACCCTCTTACCTGTCTTTTTCTTAATATCTCAGCTGGAAGTAAAAGTGTTCAAACGGATAGAGAATAACGGATGTAGGCAGATAGAAATTTTAAACCCGCCTTAATAAGCACTTTACTTTCTGTTCCTTCGTTTTCTGTCTTTCATTATATACTGAAATGCTTATGCACTTCCAGACTTCGCCGTACATTAAGTAAAATCCCTATGCTCTTGAATACTTTTTAACACGTGAATCTATCTATTTATTATGCCCCGATATATTTGTATTCTCGAACTAATCTATTTACCGCTATTAGTTTGAATCCAGGATTTATTTATGCTACCAAAAACAAGATTGTTTATATTATTATTATTTTAATAAATTTACATTGTATTAAATGCAATTATATAAACCAATATAGATAAAATTGTTAAACGTATCATCGCATACTTTAACACTATTAAAATCGCAATCGTTTTGCACCATCTATCTTACGTCTAACGCATCTTATTCCTAAAGAACTAAATTTCACGGCTAACCTAAGCTGCCCAGAAAAATTGATCTGGCTCCCCTTTATCGACAATTTTCCTGTTATTTTTTTCCAAAAATATCAGTATTTTTACATTATTTAATTTTTTTATCAATAAATCATGGGATAGAAAGTTTTGTGGAAATTAGCAACAGTTTTTTTATGAAATCAGATACAAATGAATCACAAGTAATAGTTAGTTAATATATTTTGCATTCCGATGCTATCAATAATTTTTCAAACATACTGCAAATTACTAATATTTCAAGTGAAAATACTTGCTTACTGTCAATAGTTTTCATTCTTATTAATCATTTGTATAAACCGATTCTTTTTATCTGTAAGATAAAGAGAATAAAATTCCGTTTTCCATGATAGAAATAATAAACTATATATAACTGGTTTTTGAAATTTTTCAAGCCACCCAAGGACGACCACCTTCTGCATTTTCCCCACAAGCGTTTTAGCATATTGTTGACACGCACGGATGCTTTTGAGGCTATTAACCAGTGAAAGCTTGGCACCCTGTAGCCAAACTTCCATCCAGATTATTTAAGGAAAGCAAACAGTAGCTCACACGACATTGACTGATCCTGCACATTTCTGGGGAAGAAGTCGTGCATCCACTTATTGAGGAGCTGTTTAGGGAAGTTTTTCTCCTGTGCTTCCTGAATCCAGACTTTCAGAAGTGAGTACTCAAGATAGATCAGATTTGATGCATTTTGCTCACGCCTTATACTGAAGTTAAGTCTCAGTGTTTCAGCAGCCTCCTCCGCTGATTTGTATAGAAACGCTCCTTTGCCCACTTCTTCGTGCTTCTCGTGCTATATCCAGAATAAGCCTGTTACCCAGAATGTCCCTGTACTATATCCAGAATGTTCCTGTACTACAGGGACACCAAACACGTTCGTTGCAGATACTTTGTTCCTCGCAGACAGTTCGGAAGGCCAAATCTACTGGATGAGACGTTTGTATCTGCTTTGGAGAATCTCCTTTAAATAAGTCACATCCTGAATGTAGTTCTATGGCACGGTCAGGCATGTATAGGTCTCTCCAGCGCAGAGCTGGCGTATAGCGCTTCTATCGATGAGCTCAGAGTCTTCAGGGATGCCATTTTGTTGTCCTCGCTTCAAATAAGCCTTGGCGAATTTTTCTAACCCAAATTCCATTCCAATTTCTTTAGCGTAGCGTTTGACAATCCCTAGAACTAGATGTAGTTTCTTTTTATGTTTGGCATAGATCTTAAGATCATCCATGTAAAATAAATTAGTGATCTTGTTCTTTAGATTTGCAGATTTGCCGTCACACGATTTTTTCCAGATGAGATAGTAAATCTTGTTTTCCGAAGCGGCACCAACCTCTCTATACACCTCACGAGGTGCGGATGAACCTTTCAGATTGCCACAAGACAGATAATAAGTCTATGGGAGGTCGAATCGGAAGCCTTCCGGTAAACAATCCAGGCCATCGATAGTTCACGCTGGTAGGATGTTGCATCTTTGCAAACGATGAACAGACGACGATCTTTGCAATCGATGAGCAGATTGCCCCGACATCCTGCTACGCCATTCTTTAAACCGCGTTGTTCATACATCCTTGCCACACAAGTTCGATGGTCCGAACAATCCTATAATTTATGATAGCCGTGAAGGTCTTATACAGTGTTTTTAGACAAGTGATTGGCCTGTAATTCTACGGGTCAGTGAATTTGCACATTTTCGGCAGGAATACTGTGCGCCCTTCCACCAACCACTCCGGAATTAGCTCTTCCGGCATTAAATATGAGGTGATTATGCTGGCCATATGCTAATGGGTCGAAGGGAACTTCTTCCGCCGGAAGGTCTTGATACAATCTGGTCCCGGAGCGAAATATTTCTTTATACCTGTTAATGTTTGTTTAACATCCTCGGTAGTGATGGGTGCATATTCTTCCCCAGGTGTTATGAGGAAATCACACAGCTTCTTGAAGAGTCTTCGTCCAGTCTGTGCTGAACTTTATAGTCGGGTGGTTGACAGTAACTGAAGGATCTTCGAAGAGTCGAGATGGGTCAGATAGAAACTGGTGATTTTCTCTGAACCACTTCTCTCTCCGACCTAGACCGTAGCGTCAGATAGTATCCGTACTCTGTCTTGTTTTCAGGTCAACCCGGTTTTTATCATAGTCACGGATCTCTCACTCGACAGGTTTTTAGTCGCTGACAGGTTGTGAGAGTATTTTACGAAATTTGTATGAAAGGTTTCAGTGGAGTGCGAAGGTAGGGTATCAAAAAATAAAAGTAGATAATAAAATTTTGGTATGGGACAAGGAGAAAGCGGTGGTCAAAAAATTAAAGTAAAATTTGTTTCGTAGGAAATACGGGGGTGGGGTAAAGCAGGGTAGTAGGGTAAAAGAAGAAAGATGAGGATTTCTGTAGTTACATCCAGGAATTGGATATGGTGGGACTCATAGAAACTTGAGTAGAGAGAAAGGAATGGAATACAATAGAGTCAAAGCTACCAAGGGATTATAGGTGAAGACTCCAGGAGGTGGTCAGAGTGAAGAAGAAAAGAAGGGCTAGTAAGGGAATTATAACGAGGGTTAGGGATGGGTCAGAGTAAAAAGTTGAGAGTGAGAGGGGGGCGTGCAAATGAGGGCCGTAAAGATAGGAGCGGCAATGTGTAATTTTATGACAGTGTGTATTAAGAATGGAATGGAAAGGACTAATCAAAGGGTGGAAGACTTGCTGGGAGAAGGAGGAAGGGAATGGTAGTACTGTGGACGGGTGGGCTTTAATGCGAGAATTGTTAGGGAGGGGAGCCTTTACAGGGAATAGGAAAGCTTCAAAGGGTATATTGAGAGAAACGAAGAAAAGAATGGTACGGCCATTATGGGGCAGGGAATGTAAATAGATGAAAAAGTAGGTGAAAATAAAATACAAGAAGTGGAAAAGAGGAAACTGGTGAAAGGTAGGAGAACGCAGAAATGAGAAAGAAGTTTAGATTGATGTGTAAGAAAATATGACAGGAAAAGGAAAAATATCTGAAAAAGGAGTTGCGAAATGTTAAAGACAAACGGGGACGTGTAAAAGATAATAAATAGGTTTTGAAAGCGTACAGTGGGTTTTATTAAAGAATCATTTCACGGCTTCGACTAACGAAAGAGAACTGATGAGTAGAAGAACGATGGAGGCACAAATGGAGGCATTTTGCGACTTTTATCGCAGGTACGGAAAGTAAGCTAGCAACTGGAGTGGTAGGAGGAGTTAGGGTAGGAGAGATAAAGGTATAGTCACTCGTGTTTGCAGATAATATTTGTTGCAAGCAAAGAGCGAAACGGCTTTCAAAAGGCTGAAGAGGATAAAGAGGTGGAGAAGATAACTGGATAAGAATAAGTTAGAGCTAAATGCGGAAAAGTTCAAGGTTATGGTGTTCAGAAAAGAAGGTGAAAGGGATAAGGGAGGTGAGTAGAAGTGGAAGGGCAATGCAGTGCAGAATTTTAATAGGTTCTGGCTTCCCAGGGACTGGTTGGAGGAGTTTGAAGAGGTGGAAAGAAGTGGGATAAGCATCGAGGCATTGATGCATGAAAAGAGAGGAAAGGGACATGCGTGCGTTTTTAAGGGTTAGTTTGAAGAAAATTCGGTTCAAAAATGGAAGTGTAAGCATGTACATTTTTAAAGGGCAGAACTAAAAATAAACGTGCATCTTTATCTATGTCTAAAAAAGTATCCAGATTCTAGGATGGAAGGAGCAGGAGTGTACGACGTGCATGTTCCAGCTTCGTCGGTATTTGCTACTTTGAGGAACCATGATCATAGCTGATGAAGCCTAAAACTTTCCATAAAAAAAAATAATAATAAATGTGCCTGAATGATGAGGTAAATCCAGGCTTTTGCCCAATATGTCTAATTAGGAACATTGTTCTTATCAGATCACTTGGCTGCATTACAAAAATGCATCCGTGACTGACAATATATACCGGGACAGCCCCGTGCAGACTATTGAAAAATAAAACTCCAACTATAAGAAAATCACCTCCCTGACACATTAATTAAATTATAACTAAAACCTCACTCGATATAAAGAGGGTAGAACTTTTATGAGTTTGGAGTGTTTCTGCCTAAGAACGGTTCTGGCTACAGCCTGCTGAGTAATACATTTTTTACATCGTTTCTATAATGCGCCGAAGACATGGCCACTGAAGAGCTTGGTCTCTCATTTGATTCCAGCGACACGACACATGGCCTACCATGACTAACACCTACTGCAGCTGTAGATAAGATATATTCCCACTGCTACGATAATGACATATATTGACTATACGCAAGCGTGTTTTTCCGTACCATACAACTATTTGTTTAAAGTCCAAAAACTTACAAAATCTGCCTGCGCATCACCTACTTTTTAACTCGTGCGATGTTTTAGGGTATAAGAATAAAGTACTTTGATCATGGAAAACCAAGCTAACTAGATCAATACGCATTATGACTGGTACCTTTCAAGGAAACTCGTTCAGCAAATGACAGTTCTGTTTATCGTTGACCCCATTAGGCAAAACACTCATGAAGTCGAAATACATGATAATGAGAATGGTCGTCAACTGACCCACCTCCTATAATGGATGACCTGAAGATATACGCTATTTTAAAACAGAAACTGCAGCAAGTAATCGATCTCACAAAGAAGAAAGAGAATGGCATCGTGGCAATGGCTGAGGGCAAGTCATATAAATATCTGGATATTCTGGAAACTAAGGTTCGTCAGCTTACAATAGTTAAGAAAAGCCAAATGATTGTCTTTACTACAAGACTCAGATTGATTCTGAAATGTTCTCTCAACTCGGCAAGCAAGATCAGGGTAATCAACACTTATTCCATCCCTGTCCTCATGTACTTCTTTGCGCTCATTAATACGTCGAACACCGATCTTAAAAGGTTGAGCAGAATCAAGTGGGTTTGGCCAGAGTAATTTATTGGTTGAAAGGGTAGTTCTACCAAGAAATAGAGGGGGTAGCTTCGCCGACATATTTAATGAGTGAGAGGCTGGCGACATTGGTGGATGAGTTGACGCCTTCAGCGTAAAAAATTCCAGCTAGCGTTGTTGCATAGCTATGATAACCAACATGGCTATAGAGCTGGTATACACTAATTGGACGAAAATGGCAGGTATTTGGCTCGACCTTGAGTGGGTTGAAACATGGTTGCGAGACTATTTTAATAGCAAGTACACTCACAGAAATAATTATGTGATGAGCATTACACATTTACAACTATTGCTAAACTTGGAACGAAACAGAATGGTTGCATTGCTATAGATACATTCCAATGTTCGTTTTAGAAAACAAAAATTATATCCTATATTGGTACGTCATCATCAAGACGGATCATTATAACAGAGCCAATCTACCCGACATCATAATGCACCTATACAACGAAGATCCATAAGTATAGCGAGCTAAAGTCTGAAATAAAGACAAAATGGAGGAATGTGAAACATGCATCTTTTCATCCTATTGTGATTTCGGCTACAGGCAATGTGCGCGCAAGATCCATTTAACATGTCGAACATCTAGAAGTCAGTTGAGTACAGTCTGCAGCTCAAAAAGTGATTTTACTACACACCCGTCGCTTGTAAGAAATTTGTCAAGTAATCTGAAGAATTTCATCGATTGTTTTGAATCTACATTTTCGAAGCATTCAAAAAACATCAGAGATATTGTAAATTTAAATATTTGGTACTTTTTTTAACTTTCATAACTTTGGTGATTTCAATAATATTAAGCTACATTTTTTTAAATTATCCATAATAATACATATTTCGACGAAATATTTTTTGCAAACTAAATTCAAAAATTAATTGGATGCATCAGAAACAAATGTATAAGTTGAATTGAAGGGGATACAGAATAATCAGGCCGGATATATTTGCCATCCCCTATACATAACGAGCAACATCTGAGTACGCCGCGGTTAGATTCTGATTCAAACACGGATAGAGATTGCCGGATTGAAACGGGCAAGTGTACAAAAGGATAGGAAAACATGAAAGCGTATAGGTTAAGATAGACAGTCGGATTGAAAATAAAGGACTAATGCGGATAGGCATAAAAATGGTTGGAAACTATTAAACACGGATAGATAATGATGAAAACGGATAAATTTGATGTATAAGATATTGATTCACGAGAATAGACAGATAACCCACGGATGAAAACGAATTGAGGAGTAAAGAAGATGTATGCGAATGGTGGTCTACGAATAGCTGAGGGATTAAAACAGATGATTTCAATCCTTTTACTTCTAGCAGGGATATAAAGGGGCAAATACTAAGTCAGCTTGACGTTCAACAGTTGACGATTATACAGTCGTACTGCTCAATTTTCTTGTTATAAATTAGCCAAAATTTTATGACCTTTGCCACGACTGAAATATTATTTAAAATGTCTACGAACAGTACATCAGAGCTTTCTGATTAGTCTTTGGTACATTTTACTGCCTCTATCAGCGGTATTTAATGTTAAAATGATACGTTTTTGAAGAAAAAAGCTATACGTAGTTGCATATACAATTGAAGATAATGTTATTTTTTCTTAATTTTACGGTAAATTAACAACAAAATCTGAAATTTTCGTTACTTATTCGTAATTTTAAAATAAATGCGATGAGCTCTTCACTGACATTTCCGGGATTGATACAATGTGAAAAAAGCTGTCGGAACTTTAACAGTGATGTGACAATCGACTGCTAAATCCTTACGTTTTTGGTGATAAAATTATATTGCGGTCGAAAAAATCGCATTCTTGAAATACTTAGTTTTACGATCGAACGTAATAAGAGATAACGTGAATTTGTAACAGTGCGTAATTTTACAACGTCTAATCATATGTGCTTACCTCCGATCATAAATCCACATCGTTCCAGAATGCGATTTTACCGACCTCAATCTTATTTTACCACTTGAGACATGGTGATTTTACAGTAGACAGTAATTTCACTATTAAAGTTGCGGCAGCTTCTTTTAAAGTGTAAAATATTTATAGATGTAACTTATAGCCTCTGAATTTTATCTTTGTAAAAGCTTAGAATTTTTAAAGTAAGATTACAAGCACATCTCTAATCAGCTATGTAAATTTATAAAAGTGCTTGGGTGAATACTCAGGTAAATTTTTTAGCCTCGGTACAATTACTCTCTGGATTGTTGTTATGACAAGCTAATGTGAGCTCCTTCTCCATACTTATGTATTTAAAATCTTACAACTGTTAAATTTAAAACATCCATTGAGATTTCTTTTCTGTGGAAATTTGTAATTGGCGTCCTTTATAATGCAGAAATAGATGTCACAACTCTATCCCTTTCTTTTAACTACGTTCGTTTAATTATTATCGCGTAAATCGCGACACGGGTCACTTACAGTCCAGTAATGTAATTGTTTCACAATAAATCGAGAGCTCGTATTCTACTCAGTTTGTTATTAATCGTCTGCCCGCTGCTGTACCCTGTATTAGGTTATGGGCCAAGAGGTCATATTTGACGAACAATATTAATCGGACTCAAAACAAAGGGGAACCGACCCCATTGCCTTGGACGACCACGTGCGCGATTCAATTCTAATTTGCACACCTCGTCATAGAATTGTAATCGGTGGCTTATTTGAGCAAAGTGAATATTCTCATTTATTCTCAAGTGTTAACAGCCTTAGTTTTTCTGCCGTGAGTGAGAGCAAAAGAACAAAATAAGCTCTTTTATCGCTAGCACCACACAAAGAAGACGTACGCGAAAACTACAAGATGGATCAGACCCAACCTAGTTCTTAAAGTTCGATGCGAATCGAACTCTTATCCAAGAAAAACTATGAAACCTGGAAAATTCAGGTTGAGCCTTTCCTAACGAAAAACGGAACATGGCCTATGTTTTTGGAGAAAAGGTCAAACCAGAAAATGAGGGAGATGCACTCAATACATGGAAACATGAAAATCGAATGACCAAATCGGACGTCATTCTCTTAATTAGTTCGTCGCAATTGAACAGAGAAAATAATGTGCTTATGTTATTTTGGGAAGAAGCTGTCGCCACCGCCTACTACATATGGAACAGATGTATTACCAAGCCATTGGGAATGGAAACACCGCACGATAAATGGACAGGCAAGCAGCCTGAGGAAAGAGATTTTAGAATATTCGGAGTTACTGCGTATTGTCTCAATAAGATTCCAAACAAGGACAAATTAAAACCACGTGCAATTAAAGGCATTTTCATTGGCTACGCCACTAACGCGAAAGCCTACCAGATTTGTATTCCATCTGATAGAAAAATTCGAATAACATGTGACGTACAATTTATAAATGAATACTTTACAGGAAACATGCAAGAAACCCCGTCAACTACACCGAAGTGGAACTTCTTCTTGACCGCAATGTGGATGAGAATGTTCTCAATGAGCTTCCAGCTAATGATATTTGTATAGTCGCTTAACCACCTACAAACGATGTTCCTGTTTTCGATGAACCAACTAGAAATTATGTTTCTGTTGTCGATGAACCACCTATAAATGATGTTTCTGTCGTCGAGGAACCACCCGAAAATGAAATCAACCGGCAGGAAATACATCAGAGAGGACCTGACAGACCTCGTAAGATTTCAACTGGCAAACCAGGACGTACTTCCAAACAGTACAATACTGTCAAGTAGATGCTCCTACCAATGCTAGAAACCAACATCCTGCTGACTCCAGCGACAAAGAATGTATCGGATAGGATAAAAAAAAACGTCGCAGGGTTACTACAGGAATCCTGTATTGCTTTAAATGCTTGCGAGATTCTATTTCAGCGGATCATATCTGGACCTGACAGCGACGAATGGGAAGATGCTGTATACGAGGAGATTAGGAGTCTCATGTTGAACTTGACATTTGATTTACTCCATAGAACAGCACCAAAACTAGACATCGAAACGTCTTATACGACTTCCGAAAGGGACACCTTGGTTTACATGGAAAAGCCTGATCTATTGGGGAAAATGCTTCAAAGGATGGTACACGAAGAGAGTGATCCCGAACTTTCCAGAAGAGCCAACAAAATGCTGAAGATCGATGACACGTCTAAGGTATGAAAACTAAATAGAGCCCTATACAGTTTACGCCAAGCTCACGCCCGTGGCATACAAAATTGGACTCGATTCATCGAAAACTTGGATTGATACCAACAGGCGCAGATCCATGCGTTTACACTGACAGCAACGGAATTACCTTTCTTCTGGTTTACGTGGACAGTTTGATCGTGTCAAACAGTCCAGTAAGGGAGAGTGAAATCAAGTGGGAACTTTCCAATATGTCCAAGGTGAAGGACCTCGGAGAAGCTCGGCATTGCTTAGGAATGGAGATCACACGAGATGAAGAAGGCATAACCCGATCTCAAACCTCTTATTTAAAGGACATGCTTTGAAGGTTTCGGATAAACGAGAGCAAACCCACATGCACTCCACTCGCAATCGGCACTAAGTTAACGAAGGGATCAAATAATCCAAGGGATGAAGAAACTTTTCCCTTTAGAGAGCTGACTGGAGCTCTAAAGTACGCTGCATTGGGAACGTCCAAACATAGCACACGCCATCAGTGTGCTCGGACAATTCAATAGACATCCGAAACAAGAGCATTGGTCAGCAGTTAAACGTGTACTACGATATCTTTCAGGATCTATGAATCTAGGGCTGAGATTCAGAAGGGACAACGACGCCTTGGAATTCTACGTTGATGCAGATTATGCCAACTGTGTCATAGATAGAAGCTCCTATACGGGTTCAGTGTTCATCTTCAGCGGAGAGGCCATATGATGGGAGTTACGCAAATAACGCACCGTAGCCCTCTCGTCTACCGAAGCCGAGTATATCGCCATCACTGATGCCTCCAAGGAAGCCATATACCTCATCAAGTTCCTGAAGGATTTAGGAAATTCAGAGCTTGCCAGTGTGGTTATTTTTAACGACAATCAAGGGGCTGGTAAACTCTCCGACAATCCAGTACATCATTCCAGGTCCAAACACACTGACTAACACACTGAACTAACTAACTTTCCTACGGATAAGATGGTAACGGACATATTAACAAAAGGTTTACCCAGTCCTAAGCACATGGAGTACATTTCTGGACTTGGATTGTCATCGGTCAAGTTACTCTAGGGTGCAACTTGAAGGAGAGTGTGAGAATTTTCAATGCGCGCCATTTCTAATACAGAAATATATGTCCCCGCTGTATCCTTGCTTTTAACTACGTTCGTTTATTCATTCTTGTGTTAATCGCGACACGGGCCACTTACAGTCCATTAATGTAATTGTTTCACAATAAATCGAGAGCTCGTATTCTGCTTAGTTTGTGATTAATCGTTTATCCGCTGTTGTACCCATTATTATTTTCAATTTAGCAGCATTAATTATATAGTTATTAATCGGCTTTTTCTGAAAATTTCATCAACTTTTATGGAACAGTTTCGCTAAATTTCAGTATGGGATACATATTATTAGTAGAAAACAGTGAAAATAGAAGTTTTTAGAAAACCGTAGGTAACCTGCATTATGAATTTTTTATTAAAAAATGTTTTCATATGAATATTGAAGACGCCAAAATTAACACAAGTATTAAAAGTTCAGATCAAAAATTAGATAGCTCCGTGGTTAAAGTCTTGAAAGAAAAGAAGACTTGCTTTTTGCACGTTATTTTCATCGGAACAGAGTAGCAAAGCGAAGTTGTCGATTTGCATGCTAAGAAGTGGAAGAAATTCTTCGTGCGTCTCTTGAAAAGTGCGCAAAGTAAATCAGGCAATCAAAAAATAGCATTTATTGTTAGCCACAGCTGATGGCATTTATGCATGTTCGCCCGGATCACGATAGATGGCTCAACTTTTGAATTTACAAATGTTAGGTTAGAATTTATAAAATCACTTGTCAAATAGTGTCAGATTGTTAAATGTTACCACGTGTCTGCAACGAATAAATATTAAACAGTAAAGTGTGAATGAATGCGAAAAGTGAGACTAGTGATTGTAAATTTAATACAGAGTGGCCACAATATTGAATCTGCCAATTTCCCTGACATTTCCCTGACATTTAGACAAATTTCTCTGACAGAAAAATATCACAAAAGCATTACAAATCTACATATCAGTCTTAAAATTCATAGTCAGATTACAGTATTTATTTTCCCTTTACTTTCTACTTAGTATAAATTTTATTGCAATTGCGTTGACATTACTTATTGTAGAGTTAAACAAATCAAATGATTCATTGAGAGTTTTGCACACATCATTCATCAACCTACACACATCCTGTGCTGGAGAGTTGTAAGCAATATTTGTCTTATCAATTTTAATAGAGAAAGGCTCTTGGGATCGTGCATCTAACCGAGGCACTCGAAAATGAAGTCTATTGAGTCTATGAAGTCTATGAAGTCTATTTATCTTTAATATAAAGAATAGCATTTTTAGGTAATGAAGTGATCTTCTATCTTCAAACAGCAATATATTAAATCGTGTATAAAGTGTTAGATATGAGCTACCCCTTTCAGCATAAATACCCTCCACCTTAAACACTAAATACCTCAAAAATATCTTTTGCATTTTTTCCAGAGTTTCAGCATTTGATACAAATATTAACGTTTCCCGTTTATTAAAACTCTTACATGTGCAGAACAAATATCCAAGAATTTTCCTGGCTTGGTCTACTCATTATTTAAATATGATTCTTAAATCTTAATTGCGAGTAAAAATTTATTCTTAAATCGCACGTGGATTCTACTTTACTTAATCGGACGCTATTAATTTTGTAATTAAAGATTATTAGATTCAAAGTTCTAGAGTATGTAACTACTGAACTTCTTTCTAGATTGAGCGTCAGATTATTCTTCGTTCAACATTTATCCAAATTTTCCAGGTCATTCTGTAGCTGCACACATTTATCTATTTGTTTATTTCACAACGAAATTTGTGTTTGATTTTTAAATCGTTTTTTAATGTATTACAAAATCAAATAGGGTTATGATTGGCAGATGAGTTATATTTTAGGGTAGGAATAGTTTCACATATTTCCTATAGTATTACGTCATAAAGATGTTTGCACGCATCCTCCAAATCATTAATCTTATACAACTAATTCCAATTAATTCAGGTAAGTTTAAGTATACACACGAATAGTCTCCTTTTTTATATCAAATCTGTTTTAACAATCCATCTTAAACTTACAAAGTGCATCTTTTGTCACGCAGTTACAATCTATTAGTAAAGTCCACCCTAATCTCTGAAATAGAACATTCAAAAGAATCATTGTAGTTTAGTATGTTGAAATTTGCAGCTATAATAAATTTCCCATGATGTAATGATCCCAACAAATAATAAAAATTCGTCAAACTTTAAAGATGGAGGTATATATGGAACAACTATTATTCAAGAATAGATGTTTTTAGATAATTTAGTAGCAACAATATTTATGCTAGGACAATGATTTTTCAAACTAATCAATGTTATTTCTATTGACTTGAAGTAAGTATTTATGGCTTTAAGAGTTCCCCCACCTTTTCTCTCAATTGTATCATCTCTGTAGCAAGTATATTTATTTCGAATAGTTCTATGGAGTAAACCCTTGAGGTAAGCCAAGTTGCTGTCAATAAAATTAAATAAAAGTTATTAGTATCTGAAAACAAACGAACCCTCTCCATCTTTGTATTGAACCCCCTCACATTCTGATGGTAAATACTTAGCTTTTCTCTCGCTTCGCATTCTTATCTTTCACAAGAGTTTTCGTCTTGCCTTCTTGTAGATTCTGAAGTTCCTCTTTCTGCATTTTTGTTCTGTCTGGAGTGCATTTGATTCCCTTTAAAATCCCCATTTTCTGGCCCTTCAATACTGTAGATAAAGTTTTGTGTAGGTTTATCGCCTGCATCTCCATGTTTAAGACTAAGTTGATTGGCCTCGGAGTCGTCCTGTTTTGTAAGATTTTGCCAATTCTGTAGAATCGTTTACCTTTCAGGACAAACTCAGAGTCAAAACATTTCATAATTTTTCAAAAGTTTTCAGACTCACTATTCTTATTTGCAGTGTCTTTTTTCGCCCTATCAACTTCTGCCACACCGAAAATTATGAGTTTATTTCTTCTGCTATTTCTCTCTTCTAATTCATGTATACAGGAATTGCAATTATTTGCATCATCCTGGACCGAGATAATTGTTTCGCTCACCGTAATTTCTAACTGGTTAACTCGCTCCTCCCATACAGAAAATCGATCTTTCATATTTTTAATCCTCCCATCAATGATCTTATAGTCTTTTTGAATATTATCAATTTGACGTTTCACCTCCTCAAAGGAGCACCATACCAAGAGAGAAGCGAACCATCTTTTTTCTTTCTCAGCATCGATTCACAATTTAAATGATATGTATTTTGGTATCCAGAACACCTATATATATCGAACGGTTGAATTACGTTAGACTCTTCGCTGCACTTTTTATAATGACACACCTCAACCCCTGGTTTTGATAGCAGATGTTTTTTGCGATTAGACATTATGTTTTGACAGATAATTCCTCCAGGTTTTCCATCAATTCCAACTAAGAATAAAATAGTATATTGGTCTAAGAAAACGTAGACACAGGTCTATTATGTGCCAGTGTTCCAACTAACACACATGTGTATCGCTGAACCATCAATTCACCGAATAAAAATCAACTCCTCTTTATTAATGTACTTCACACTTCCGTTCAGGTCTATGATACGATTTTAAACCCTTTAAAGCTAAGAAATTCACTACTACGACCATACAGCACCCAACCGCTAACACATTATAACATTTTCCACGTTCTAACACGTTATAACATTTTGAGGATAGAAACTAAACAAGCACAACTTCATCAATCCCACTCAAGAATAATATGTGTGTCCGTCCTTAATTATTCAAATCACTTGACAGAGACTTAAAGCACATTTTCCACAAACTCAGTATCAATATATCCGAAAAATCAGCCAACAGGAAAATTAAACTATATACGACACGACGCGACACGGCTCTACACACAAGCCGCCATATTGAAAATGCATGGATTAATTAAGTAAAGGGCATGCATTCAAACTCTCTATAAATAAATAACTACAAATAAAAAAATAACATTCTATTATTAAATAATGTAAATGGAAAAAATATTTATATTAATATTACAAAGTGCCTCAAAAATGATATTAAAACATACCAATTTCTATTTTCTCTGACATCTACTTTATTTTCCTGAAATTTCCCTGACTTCCCTGACAAACTTTTTTTCTCTGGCGTTTCCCTGACTCCCCTGACATGTGGCCAACCTGTTGTAAAGATTATATTAGATAATATTAGATAATATAGTTCAGGGGGCTCCGCCTTTCGAACTCTTCAGGTATGCACACATGAACCTCAATTCGACTAATTTGTAGAATCAAACTTCTCAGGTATAGTTTCAAAAAATAGTTTGTGGGAAGTATGCGCATATGTGCCACACAATATATTATTTTTAAGGCCATATTGTAAAAGTTGCAAGTAAGCTACGTCCCCTCCACAAACATAATGTAAGAAGTAGCCTTAAATGAGCAGACAACTCCTGTCAAAATAAAAATTCGAAATTTCAACACAAGTTGTGCTACCTTAATGTTGTAAAAAGTATATAAACATTTATATAGAACTCCGTTATTCAGAGAGCCGCGAAAAAACGTGGAGATAGAATGTAAAAGACATAAGTTAATTTTTTTTAAATTGTTTAAGCAACCTTTTAAGAATTTTCTGATCATATTTCGAGAGCCGAAAAAAGCCGAAAATTCCTATGAAATTATAAATTAAAATTGCAACCACTTGATCGCTTTTCTACTTTTCTAAGGCGTTAGGGTATTAAATTAGCCCTAAATGAGTCCTCAATGATAGGTCAGAAGAAATCACGAAATTACTTGCCAAATACGCTTTTTGTCTAATCCGTATAAACTACGGTAAAAGACTAATTTGAAAATACATATATCAACTGCTCTAAACCGTTTTTGTTACAATACCATGATAATTAACTTTGTTTACACATGCAAAAGAAAATAAAATGCTCGACCCACTGTGAAAAGACGACTCTTGAAATTAGAAATTGACGTTCCATTTATAACAATACATAATCCAGAGTATCATAGTGAGACATTTAATATCATGAATTACGTGAAAATTTAAGTTAATTACGACTTCAAAAATAATTAACATACCCACTAATGTATACTCTCATCTACATTATATTCATTTCATAATTTTGAAAAATATATTTCAGGCATTCGCTTTTAATATAACAAAATTAAATCAGGTTTTTTTGTGATTTACACAATTACTATTTTTGTACAAATTAACACACGATAGAAAATTAAAAGAAAAATTTGATCTTGATTTCTATTCCGAAGAGGGTTTTACGGTACACAAAATCTATTAGGCACCTTACACCGAAAGGTAAGGAAAAAGTAAATAAAATGTACACATTTTGAGTACATATGGACACATAAAATGTTTAGAAGATTTACACCACATGTCGTATGATAAAGGTGTTTTACTAGACTGTTAAAAGTGTTAGAAACTTTTAAATATCTTATATATATATATATATATATATATATAATATGGAACTATAAGTATCGATGATTACTATAAACAAACGTCTAACGTTTCCAATATTTAATATTTGAATATTTTGCACTGAAATATTTTCCATTAAAACTACACTGTTCAACGAAGAAATAAACTTGCGCATGAACCATTTGTCTCATTTGTCTCTCAGACAGTTGTTCTCCGGGCGGAAGAATATCGTATAAGATAAGAATAGTTTATACACATCGTATGCGTTTAGGAAAATCAAGCCATTAGCGTAAAGCCTAGGCCTTTATTTATCAGTCAGCCATTAGAAAAATCGTTCATTAAACTGTTAACTTTTCTTTAACGGTCTGGTTTAGTCAGGAGGATGAAAAATAGTTTGAAACTTGAAACTTTATTCTATTTTGCAATTTGTCTAGAGGTTAATATTAACACAAAGTTTATAATACTTATCATTGTAAGTACTCATGTACTCAAGAAAAGAAAAATTGAAATAATCAGTAAGACTATATTAATCATGACAAATTTTATATCTATCACGTAAATGAATTACTGAATCTTTTTATTTACACGTTTTGTATATTCACTTTAGTAACGATATTTCACAAATTTATACATCATAGTAACTCGCAATTCATCTTCTCAATAATTAATGAAACTGTCAAGAATTGTCCACATTTGGTATTTTTCAGGAGACAAAAAACGTTCTATATAATCTAATTTTCAATTTAGATATAAGCTAAGAGTTTATTTTTTAGAGTATTAGTTGATGAATGTAGTAGAGAGAATATTATAAAAAAATGTTTGGGAAAAAATTCCACAAAATTGATGTAAACCTGGTACATAAAAGCATTTGGGGAAGGTTTAATATTATTTGTGTGGAATTGAACACTATTTTCCGTATTTATTGAATAACGCATTTTTAAGTCTCCTCATAACGTTTAAAACAATATTCCAAGTTGAGTAAAACGAGAAGTTACTTGAGGGAAGTTAGAAGGGGTATCTGAGAATAAAAGAGGCTGGCTGGTTTAAATTCCAATCTGCAGTACACACTAAAAAGATACGTAAGTCCAATCTCACTCGAACTGAGAAACTCGAGAAATACTGTTTTCGTAAAGAAATTTCATATCGAATACAATTTTGATTAACTTACAGTCAGTTACGAACGATTCCTTTGCTCGAACACAGCCTAGAAATCAAAGAGGGAAACATATTTAAGGGTCACTATTTGTTCAGCGCCTATTCCAAACTTACCCGAACGATCGTCGCTACTCCGCAACCGAATCTAGCAGGGAATTATTTCCCTTGTTTTTCGGATCAATGTTCGAGCTATTTTACAAGGCAAAAACATGTATCCATTTCACAAAAATAGGGACCTCAACAGCTAGGAAAACCAGCTAACCCGCAGGTTAACGTGTTTTGCATAAATAAGCAAATAAATGCCTACAAGAAAATCTTGCTGCGACTACTTTTGATTCCTTTTTGGCAATTGCTTAGCACTTTTGTGGCGAATAAGTGATTATAATTGGTTGAAAATATGTCATAATGCCTGATAAACAAAAAGTTTTTTTAACAATTGCTCAAAACAATATTTTCTCATCAATTTACTTACCTCCAGGACACTTGTAATTGAGCCCCTGGATGCAATAACTCGCTGAGCGCTCGAAAACGCGTAAAAGTATTGTCTGCGCGGTGACATTACGAGTCAAAATCAAAAGTCCAAATTTGGAAAAATAAAAAATACTGCTCGATAGCATTTTAAAAATGAATGCATGTACCCGTTTAAACTTTTTTCGTAAACACTATAGTTTCCGTTAAAAAAAATAAAAACTGATGATTTTTGAATCGAAAAATCCATGTTTTTCAAAACTTAAATCGCCGCTGAACAGCCATTTTTCAACTTAT
>NC_046662.1:133274726-133278316 GCF_010883055.1 Belonocnema kinseyi
AAATTCGGACTTTTGATTTTGACTCGTAATGTCACCGCGCAGACAATACTTTTACGCGTTTTCGAGCGCTCAGCGAGTTATTGCATCCAGGGGCTCAATTGACAGTGAATGTTCTACAAATTTAAAATAATATGCTGCGGCCATTTTTTTCACTAAAAATGAGAAGAATAACTCAAATGTAGTACATATTACTTTCAACTAATTAATTATTTATTGTATGCTGCAATCACCAGCGGATGAGCCGTTTTTCCTTGCTGCTGAGGTCCCTATTCTTATAAAATAGATACTTTTTTCCAACACTTTTTCGACAATGACTACTCTCATTAAATCCAGAAATATACGTAAAGGATCTTTTTGCGAAATACTGATCTAATTACATTTTTCTTAATTGACTTTAATCACGTTACAAAACTGGATATTTCAAGTTATAAAGCAACTTCCTATGATTACATATTTCCATGACGATATGTTTGTGAATAAGGGTCTATAATTAGTCAATAATTTTCTATTTCAATTTTTAAAAACTGCCTTGCAATCTACATACATTAATGAGCGTTTGTAATTTTTTCAGATTTTTTAAGAGGCCCAACTCGTTTTAGAAACCGTAGACAGTCGATGCTTGAAAATAATTCGAAAATCTTTTTTTTTTTGCACGTTTCACATCAGCGCTATTGTAAAAAGAAATTAAGTACAATAATTCACGCGTGCCTGGCTAGAATATTCTGCGCTTATTTTGCACGAATTGCGAGCGATTAAAGTCAGGGTCGTATACTTTTGACGCCGACTTTAGTTACTATTCAAGTTAGGATACACGTTTTTTTTCAATATAGGGTCGACAGAGCTAATTGTTTTTGAAACATGATGCAAATATCTCTTATAGGGAGAATGTATGTAGATAGAGAAGCAGGGAGAGGCTGATTGTGATTAGTTACCGCTTTAATCAATTATTTTTAAAGAAACTGAGCTGCTTTTAGAGAAAAACAAATTCGTACATGGTGTGTAATAATGTCAACCAGTGTTTTGATATGAATTTATCGTACAGAAACCACATTTTGAACCTTTTTTTGATAAACAGAGAGAGATAGATTTTCCTTAGATAACCTTTTTTTTACAAAAATGTTACATATTTATTATTTTTAATGATACATTATAACAGAGTTTAAAAATTGGTCAAGTGGGCCACTTTTTTTATGGGTTGTGATTTTTCTTCGGGAATGAGTGATATGTTAGAGTTTTACATAAATAAAATGATGCAAAAACATTTTTGCAAAATTTTTATTTTTTCGATTATTATTGTTATTTAACTTTTTTAGCATTGTTCTCGTAATTAATTTTTTTCTCCTGATCGGTCCAAACAATCGCCAAAATTTTTGGCATGTTTCGTTAAATATGTTCATTCTATAAAATAAAAATCATTTTAACATTGTTGCATCAATATTGATGAAACTAGAAACCTTTCATATAAAGAAATAGAATTTGTTCTAAGTTTTCAATTGATCTCAATGCTTAAGTTGACTAATTACAATAGCTCGTTTAATTACGAAGATTTTGTTTTAAAAAATTAGGCAACTCGTATATCATCAAAAGTTGTGCCTGTTTTTGTGTTTCTAATTTCATTAATATTTATGCAACAATGGTAAAATGATTTTCATTTTATAGAATGAACATATTTAACGAAACATGCCAAACATTATGGTGATTGTTTGTACATATCGGGAGAAAAAAATTGATTACGAGAACAATGCTAAAAAAGTTAAATGACAATAACAACTGAAAAAATGCAAAATTTGCAAAAATGTTTTTGAGTCATTTTATTTATCTAAAACTCTAACTTATCACGCAATCCTCAAAGAAAAATCACAACCCATGAAAAAAGTGGCCCACTTGACAAATTTTGACACAGAGTAAGTATAAATCATACGACGGATTGAGTGTGATATCTACTTTCCTTTTTCATTGTGAAATAAATCAGTCAAAAGTTGAAGGTTAGTTGGAGACGTCAATGAAAATCATTTTTTGAATATAAATGTTAGTAGATTATAATTAATTGTAAATAAAATTTTTATCTATAGATTTACACAGGCAACTAAATTTTTGATTAATAGAGATATCATACAATTAAAAATAGTTCAGTTTTTCAATATCACTAAACCTTTATTCCGAAATCAAATTTATTTAAATTTAATTTTCATTAATATTCTTATAAATGACAAAAAGATAAACCCGTTATGACGAAATATGCGAAATCGTCAACACACTGTCAAAGTAAATTAAAAATATTTCGTCAGGAAAGTTTTCGTTGACTAAAGATGGGGACTACTAAAAGTAGAAAGTTCAAATATAATTATGGCAAAAATTTAAAGAAGAATCTTTTAAAATATTTTAAATAACACTAATCGAAGTACAACTTTGTAATTTCGTACCACACTTACCCCTATCGACCCTAACCAGTTTCGCGATCCTGCATTGATTTGGAAAAATGGCTAAAATGGATTTGCCCTTAATTTTCTCAACAAATTGACATGCTAAAAATATTTTGCTTTCAGATTTAGATTCCGAGATCAAAAATCTACGTAAAACACCTATTATTGGTTCCGCTGCGATACATTTTCCGGTGGGTTTTCTTTTTTTCGACATAATCGAAAAAACGAGTTATAAAAAATCCTTTGGTATTAACGTCTAGACGAATTGAAAAATAAAATAAAGTTTCTTACTTTGTAGTTTTGATGCTTGAATTATTATGGTTTTATTCTTTAGTAAACGATTTTCTAAACATTCTAAAGTTATGTTTACATTTTTTCGATTAAAAACTTTAAAAAGCAATCAGGACTTTTGAAAAATTGTTCTTAATAACTAAAGTTCTTTAAATAAATTTGTACGATTCAATTTATGCGTAGAAATAACTTCCGACGCTGTTTCAAGATTTTGGAGAAAAAATTCTTTGAAAAGTATTTAAACGTGTTTCATAACTTGCAAACTTCAATTATGCCCTCCTCGGCTTAGAGTTTTCTGATTACATCTGACTCTCGGTTTCGCTACAGAGCCCAGGGTTGCCTTTTAGTAGTTTTATTGCTAAATGGAGAGTATCGAAATATAAACAGTCAGAGTCATCTGAATCGTTTCCAATTGGAATGCATAATATAGCACAATCTCCACATGTCATCACCCGCACACTGTGTCATTGCGCCACGCTGCTTGTCTTTTTTAGGCAAAAGTCATAACCGTCTTTCGCCCCACTCGCTAAAACTGCGTGGCAACCAGTTCTAGGAATAACTAGACTGCGAGTTGCGAAAACAAAGTCGGTTGTTATATTTGTTCAATTATGAATTTTTTCTTAAACTTCTAAACTTGACCAAATTCAGTATTTCTCGTAAGTCAACTTAAATCCTTTAATAAGAAAAATATTATTATTTTAAAAACATAATGAAAATTTAATTACGTCCATAAACTTTTAAAGAAAAATGTGTATGATTTTTTAACAAGTATTTAGAGCGACGCTCTTTATGAATTTTATTCTCTCTAGCACTGTCATTTAAAATTTTTAGGTTCTAAAGATCTTCCAAATTTATCTTTCAAGTATATTATATCAC
>NC_046662.1:133278416-133283605 GCF_010883055.1 Belonocnema kinseyi
AGATAGATACATATTCCCATTAGAAACGAGTCAAGCGGCCCTCATTGTTTACGTTTAGATCCCTCCAAAACCAGTCCAAGGCTGTTTGAAGGCAACTCCCGATACTTGACTGAAAGCGAGAGTAAATTTGAATGGTTTTATTTTTAAACACTGATATAATATTCTTGAAAAATAAATTTGGAAGATCTTTAGGACCTAAAAATTTTAAATGACAGTGCTAGAGAGAATAAAATTCATAAAGATCGTCGCTCTAAATACTTGTTAAAAAATCATACACATTTTCCTTTAAAGGTTTATGGACGTAATTAAATTTTCACTATGTTTTTAAAATAATAATATTTTTCTTATTAAAGGATTTAAGTTGACTTACGAGAAATACTGTCATGTATGTCTACCTCCAAACGAAGATCGGAGTTTAAAAAGCAGTTGCTGGATATTATTTGTTACCAATACGCTCATTACATATCAAAAAACCTTCTTAAATATCCTTTTATTGGTTTATATTATAATTAACAACTTTGAAATGCAAAGATTACCTGTGTTAAAGTTCGAAATTAAATGGAAATAACCGATATGCATAGAGAATGTTTCTATCCGTCTGAGAAAACCAGGCAGTTAAACCCATTTTGAGCATTAGTTTGAGATTTGGCTAACGCACTAGGCTCCGGCTATTAGAGCAATAACCTCAAAGTGTCTCATCGCCCTAACTGAACCAGTCCATTAGAGAAAAGGTTATAGATTTTTGGAAGAATTGAAAATCCTGAATACATTATATATTACATCTCCCGTCTTATATGATGATTATATGGTAAAAATGCTCAAATACCGCAGGCATTACACACATTAAAATAAAGATTTATGAATTATTATACACTGTAAAATGACTCGCAGTCATAATTTTGAGGCAAGGGAAGGTTAAAATGTTTTTTTTTTACTAATAATCTGATTGCATCTTCTACCGAACAACTTTCAGCCCGAGAAGACAAAATAGTTTGCATTGTAAATCACATAAGAGAGAATAAACAAGGGAGACAACAAATATTGCAGCAAGTATTTTTTTATTCTTAAAAACAAATAAACCTCTATTAATAAAAATAACAATTTTACAACTCAATAGTATAATCACATTAATCATTATACAACACAAGGTTTATTTATATCAGATATGTGAGACATCAATGAACACTTAAATACTAACTGGATCATCATTATGAGCATTTTTAGCACCTTTTCTCACCCTTGAGTATGATTCATGGGACATAGGGTACTTAGATCCATCAATTTTGATTATCAGATCTGATGCAGGAGTATTATAATCAAGCGCAAACATAGAGGAAAAATTAGTTTAACCGTGCGCAAACGAACATTTCTTTGGCGCAGCTACCGAAATAGGCTATTCATGTGGCATGCATGCGAAAAACGCTCTATACTGCGATTGAACCCGGATTATCAACTATTATACGATATTCAAATTAGATAGAATAGTCCCAAAGCATGATAAAGTATTATTTTGTCATTTTGTCCACTACTAAAATACTATACAATTATATGTATTTGCCTAAAGTGTACATCCCTACTACTGACCCAGACTTTTTGCTACTGACCTAATTTTCCTCACGGCCTGCGACATATACAGTCATTGTGTATAGTCCCAATATTGAACTCCTGCATTATATGTAAAACACGATATAAAATTTCTTTTGAAATATAGAAGGGGAGAGGCAGCCACTTGAATTTAAGCGAAGTTCAGGGCGGTTCAATTATATATAATCTATAGCAAAACTTATTATTCACCACTCTCTTAATTATAGCAAAAACTTTATATGAGCACAAGGTAATTAGACTTGCGCAGTAAAGCGATTCGAAAAAGTAGATTGTTTGAATACTAAAAATCAATGGGGCCTTAAAATTTGCATATGATACACGTAGTTTATTTTTAAAATTTGAGTAGTGATGTCGTCCGAGACGAGAAATACTGAGCCAGGCTCGCTTTCGTCTCGTTCATTCCCCGGTTCCGTCTCGTTTTCCGAGGAATGTAACAGATGTGCGCTGGTGGAGCGAGCAGCTGGGAGTGCATTCTTTTGCCACTCTGTCGCGCTAATACTAATTAGCGTTCTTTAATGAATAGTTAGAGTCTAAATATGCTTACATATTATATTTTTTTGTCCATTACTAATTAATTTGATATCAAACATGACTATTTTTTTATCATTTCGTAGATTCAACTTCACTGTATCAGTATATCATTTTTTCCAATGAAATGTTTATTCTGCCAATTGTAAGAATAGAATATATGAAATAAAAAATTGAAAATATAGGTATATTCTCAAGTCATGTAGAGTTTAAAGAATTTATCACTTATTTATTATTTTATTTTTCAAAGTACAATTTCAAATATATTTGTCAGAACATTTATGAAATCGAATGTGCGTAACTACGTGCAAAGTCGTAAGTCGTAAGTGCGTAACTACGTATACAGTCGATTTTATAATTGACTCCTGTGAAATTCATGTATCTTTATTTTTATAATCATATATGTATATTTGTATATTCAGGTGTATACAAATTTTTATAATTCGAAAACGCATTATCACTGACAATTTTCCTTTGGGGACCCTTATAAGGTTCATATCTGAAAGTAGGACTAAGTTGGAATGAAATAAGAAAAAGTTTAATCGCAGAGTTTTGGAAAAATTGTGAATGTTGTTTGTGTTTATTATTCACGATAATGAGGCGACAATTTTTGTAAAGAATTGATCGGGTTTTGTGAATATCTCTAAAAGTTTCACAAAAAATCGAATTTTATTACAATTTCAAAAGATTAACCCATTAAGGCCCAAGCAAAAAAAATGCACATAAATTTGAAGATCTATCATAGAATTTACACGATTTAAAAGATTTCAAGAAATACACAAAGATTTAAATCTATTTATAGGATTGCACAAATATTAAAAATATTTTCATGTTTTAAAATCATTACAACAGGTTTCTCAAATATTTCAAAGAATTGATCAGGCTTTTTAAATATATCTAAAACTTTAACAAAGAATTCAGTTTTGCTAAATTTCAAAATATTATGAAAGATTTCACACAAATTTCCAGATCTAACATAAACTTTATACCCTTTAAAAGGTTTCATGAAATTCACAAAGATTAAAGCCTTTTCATGTGTTAAAAGTATTACAACAGATTTCTAAAAGATTTCACAAATATTTCAAAAAAATGATCGGGTTTTGTAAATATTTTTAAGTTTCACAGAAAATTCAATTTTGCTGCAATTGTAAGAGATTAAAAAAGATTTCACATAAATTTCAAGACCTATTATAGGATTAACAAGCTTTACAAAATTTCAAGAAATCCACAAAGATTTTGATCTATTTATAGGATTGCACAAATATTTAAAATATTTTTATGCTTTAAAATGATTAATACAGACTTCTAAAATATTTCTAATAATTTCACAAAGAATTCAATTTTGCTAAGATTTCAAAAGATTACAAAAGATTTCACACAAATTTCAAGATATAACAGAGACTTTACACGTTTTAAAAGATTTCAGGAAATTAACAAACATTTTAATCTATTTATTGGATTGCACAAATATTCGAAATAATTTCATGTTTTAAAATTATTAAAACAGATTTCTAAAATATTGCACAAACATTTAAAAGAATTGATGATGCTTATTAAATATTTCTAAAAATTTCACCAAGATTTCAAGTTTGCTACAATGTTAAAATATTAAAAAACGTTTCACATAAATTTCAAGATCTACCATAGACTTTACGCGCTTTAGAAGATTTCAAGAAATTCACAAAGATTTTAAATATTTTCATGTTTTTAAATTATTACAAAAGATTTCTAATGATTTGACATTTTTTGACAACAATTGATCGTGTTTTGTAAATATTTCTAAAAGTTTTAAAAAGAATGCAATTTTGCTACAATTTTAAAAGATTAAAAAAGATTTCACATAATATTTCGAGATCTATTATAAAATTTACATGCTTTAAAATATTTCAAGAAATGCACAAAAATTTAAATCTATTTATAGGATTGCACAAATATTTAAAATATTGATAAAAAGAGATATTTCGGGTTTCACTCGTGTAAAAAACTACGAATTGTTTGCCGACGTTTCGTGAACATTGCCCACGAAACGTGGGCAAACAATTCGTAGTTTTTTACACGAGTGAAACCCGAAATCTCTTTTTATCAAAATGAAGCATCGTGAAAGCATAAAATCTATTACTTAAAATATTTTTATGTTTTAAAATGATTAATACAGACTTCTAAAATATCTCACTAATAATTTAAAGAATTGATCAGGCTTTTTAAATATTTCTAAAAATTTTACCAAGATTTCAAGTTTGCTACAATTTTAAAAGATTAAAAAAGGTTTCACATAAATTTCAAGGTTTAACATAGACTTTATGCGCTTTAGAAGATTTCAAGAAATTCACAAAGATTTTAACATATTTAAAGGACTGCACAAAGATTTTAAATATTTTCTGTTTTTAAATTATTACAAAAGATTTCAAATGATTTGACCATTTTTTTAAAACAATTGATCGGGCTTTGTAAATATTTCTAAAAGTTTTAAAAAGAATGCAATTTTGCTACAATTTTAAAAGATTAAAAAATATTTCACATGATATTTCAAGATCTATCATAGAATGTACACGCTTTACAATATTTCAAGAAATACACAAAGATTTAAATCTATTTATAGGATTGTACAAATATTAAAAATATTTTCATGCTTTAAAATTATTACAACAGATTTCTAAAATATTTTAAAGAATTGATCAGGCTTTTTAAATATATCTAAAAATTTCACAAAGAATTCAATTTTGCTAAAATTTCAAAATATTATGAAAGATTTCACACAAATTTTCAGATCTAACATAAAATTTACACGCTTTAAAAGGTTTCAATAAATTAACAAAGATTAGAGCATTTTCATGTGTTAAAAGCAGGGCTTCAAATGAAATTAAGGGACATTTTCAGTTATTTTCCAATTATTTCTTAAAATTCCACATAATTTGTTCACGTTCCTTTATACTATATATATATATACCACCCATCACCCATCACTACCGAGGAGGTGAAAAAAGTATTAAGACGGATGAAGAACTATTCCGCACCGGGACCAGATTGTATCAAAACCTTCTGGTGGAAGAAGTTTT
>NC_046662.1:133283705-133287893 GCF_010883055.1 Belonocnema kinseyi
CCTTCGTAGGCTCATTATGTTTTTATAATTTTCTAGGATATGCTTAGTTTTTAGCCAAATTCTTTTAAATTTATCGAAATAATTGGCAAATATCCAAAAATGCCCCTTAATTTCGTTCAAATCCCTGGTTAAAGGTATTACAACAGATTTCTAAAAGATTTCACAACTTTGTCAAAGAATAGATCGGGTTTTGTAAACATCTCTAAAAGTTTCACAAAGAATTCAATTTTGCTACAATGTTCCAAACGTTTTTATATATAAAAAATATCGTGTTTTGTATCAAATGTATTAGGATGAAACAAATAATCCGAAAATATATCATTCAAAAAATCTGCTTTCGTCCTGAGATAAGGCGTTTCCGATTTATAAAATGTTTTATCTTCATGCATGAATTTACAAATATACATACATGAATATCGTAGGGGTGAATTATAAAACTCAATGTGTTATCATCATATGAGTTTATATAAGTATTATTACTGACTTATTTGTTACTTAGTACTTATTATACATTAAAATTAGACGCCAGAAAATTTTACAATTCTAATTTAAAATATAAAAGATGAAATTAGTGTTAAATACTTTCAACTTCAAATGAATTAAAAATATGCACACCTTTTCAACTTTCTATTGCATATATTCTGTTATAATTGGCAGAATATATTAAAAACATAGCATACTAATACAGTGAACCCAAATCTTTGAAAAAGTAAAAAGATGGTCGTGTTTTATATCAAATTAATCAGAAATAGAAAACAAAAAATGATACATAATTATATTTTCACTTTAGGTATACATTAAAGAACGCTAATTAACATTAGCGCATCAGGGTTGCAGAAAAATTCTCCGAATGCTTCTGCGAGCTGTTCTCCCTGCTAGCGCACATATGTCGCATTTCTCGGAAAAGCCGAGGCGAGAAACGAGGAAGGACACCACGAGACGAGGAAGAATGAGACAAGGCGAAACGAGACGAGACAACACTAAATTTGAGTCCAATAGAAAAACGCAACTATCGCAAGCAAATGAAAATAGTAGGAGTATGTTTTAATACATTTTAATAAATTAAAATAGTCGAATTAGTTCAAAATTACGGTGAAGTACTAATTTTATTTGTTTTAATTAATTAATGTATATTTAAATGTAAGCGTACTATTACATATTACTTAACTATATGCCATAAAGTTTTCGGAGAAGCAAATAACGAAAAACAGAAAAAAGCTACTAATTTTATTTTTAATGTTTCTAGAAAAAAATAACAAGTGTACATATTTTTGGCCACGGCTCGGTGAAAAATGAAGCTTTTTAGCTTGCTAGTACAATTTTAAAGGTTATACTTTGCCAAAAAAAAATGGCATTTTATCAGATTTTAAATACTATTTTCATTGATTTCAAATGTGTTTAAAATGAAAAGACTCGTCAATTTCTAATATTTTTGGTGAGTTCTAGTGAAATTCTGTAGTCTTCTGCATTAAGTTATTTTTTTTTATTATTAGGGAAATGTGGGCAGTATTATAGAATACAAATTTTATCAGAAAAGAAGCATAAAAATGTATAAATTTATCAAGTACAAAACTAATTTTCCGCTCTTCGCAGCATAACCATTTAATACGCTTGCGATACACTGTCACTAACACTTCTGCCAGTATATCTGGCATTACAATAAGATTTGATCAGACAGGAGGCTCTCAACTACTCTACAAGGCGTGAAATTGTAAATATTTTTGTTTGTCATTGAGAAAGTTTCTCTGAATATATATTTATTGGTTAATTGCAGATTTTAAGCACTGTCATTAATTCTATAAAAAATCTTTTGTTATAAGTTTGAAAGTAAAGTAAACATTTTAAATAGCTGTTTTTAATGGCCGATTTTATTGATAAAATTTAGACCTACAGGTGTATTAGGGTGTTCCAAAAAACGCTTTTCGATCTACAGGGCAAACCACCCCACCCCTCTCCAAAAGTTTCCATTTCCGGAGGAAGAAAATCCGTATTTTTTTTCAAATTTCGAATATTAACACGTGCCACCGGACCCTTCAAGATCTCATTGAATGATTATGAGGAAATTTTGTATTTTCGAAAAATTGAACTCATGTTCCAGAGGTTCATCGCAACGCGCCAAGTTTTTTAGAGGTTTAAGAGGAGTGTCTGCCAAATAAAACCATACTGCTAACTTTCATTTCCAACCCACCCCCACCTTCGCCGCAATGCCAAAAGAATGTCCCTATAGTAAAAAACTAAAGTCTTACGTGTTATTATTACTTTTTAGCAATTTCCGTCGTCTTTCTCATACAAATAATTACTAATAGACAATTTAAATATGTACCATGACGTATTAAACAATTTTCAATAGTTTAAACAAACGTAAATTACTTAAAAAATTCTTTATTCCCCAAAAATGTAAAAAATAAACGTATTTTCTGATTGAAATTTACTTGTTTGTCATTGTTTGAAGTAGTCAATTAAAAAAAATATATTATGTAATTATTTAATCAATTAATTATTGTTTATTTTTGAAATTTCTGAAAATTGAGCCAGAGATTTCCACTTTTTTCAAATTGGCATCCTATGCTACTTCTTGTTGAATAATTACATAATTTTGATACATTTCTTTTAATGTTTAATACACTTATATTTGTTTGAATAATATTTATTTGCTCAAGCCGTTTTTCTTCGATAACTAAAAAATGAAATAAAATAGAACACATACAATTGAAGGGCGGAACCACTAAAATGAGTAAGCACTATTTTTTTGAAAATGAGCTTTTTGCATTTTTGAATAGTCTAAATATGGGCCCTCCCTACCGCGTTGCAGGAATGGTAAATTTGTGGATATTAATTTTTTTTATTGATTTTTGAAATCACAATGTTTGATGCTTAATATAACAAAACGCAAACGTATTTTCGAAACCGTGCAAAATTTCGAAAATGGCGCTTACTCCCTTTAGTTTTTCCACCCTTCAATTCTGTTTCTGGTTGTATAGTGTATGGAAAAAACAAATTGACCACTTTTTAATTGTTTACAAAATATAATCTGTTTAAATAATTACTTTTTCAAGAATAATTTTCAACTCGTAATTAATTGTATGTCTTCTATTTTATTTCATTTTTTTAGTTTTAGAAAAATAACTGCTTGAGCACATACAAATTGTTTAAACAAATCGAAATTTATTGAACATTAGAATAAATGCATCAAAATTATGTAAATATGCAAAAAAAAGTAGCATAGGATACCAGTTTGAAAAAGTTGACTTCTTTGGCTCAATTTTTAGAAATTTTTAAAATAAGCAATAATTAATTTTTTAAATAATTACATGTTTTTAGAAAAATTTACTACTCCAAACAATTAAAAAACATTGCATTAAAAAAAAATACATATTCACATTGTCCATTAGTAATTATTTGTATGAAAAAGACGGCGGAAATTGCAAAAAAGTAACAATAATTCGTAAAAATGTAGTTTTTAAATTTTAGGGTCACATTTGGGGCGCTGCAGGTAGGGTGGGGGTGGGTTAGAAATGAAAGTTATTATTATGTTTTTATTTCTTTGATACTCCCCTTAAGTTCATAAAAAATTGGCGAGTTTCAATAAAACCCTGGAACATGAGTAAAATTATTCGAAAAATAGGCTTGCCCTATAGAGTGAAAAAAACGGTTGCAATGCATTTTTGGAGCACCTTAGGGTATATATATATATATATATATATATAAAATTATTACTGTAGGTCGGCTCTCATGTGAAGAACACCTTGGTTTCCTTATGGTTTTTGATATGTTTACAATTTTTTGTAGTCTTTATTTTTATTGCCATGAAAAAGGTATTGAGTGAGCATTAAAATGCTGTAACAATTTTAGTTGATATTTTTGGTTTAACATTAAAAAATATAGAAATAAAGAAAGTCATAAAGTTGCCTTGAAGTTTTGACCACGGTATTTGCGTGTATGTTTGTTCAAATTAAGTTTTTGATTATAGGAGTTCAAAATTTGTTGAAATTTTTCAGAATTTTGTTATCAAACTAGACAAGAACTGTACAGGTACATGTAACCTGCTGAACGAGATCAAACCTAGTAACTTTGACATCTACGGCGCTGGCCTAAGTACATTTGAGGACTACAGCGCATTATTTGTGAATCGCAATGCTCGTGGTAGTGGCGGACTGGCATGGATTGTCAAGCTGGAAATCCTAGCTG
>NC_046662.1:133287903-133300436 GCF_010883055.1 Belonocnema kinseyi
CCCCCCCTCCCCTTGATAAGCGCCACCCTACGCAATTCAGCGTTCCAAAAATATTTGTTTAGATAAATAGATCATTTTAGAATAAAAAAGCAACATTAAAAGAAAATAAACGGTGTATTTGTAGAAAAATTAGTTTATACTTTTTAGAAGATGCGTGCCTGACTGATTGAGGGTCCCAACCAGACCCAATTGGTTCTTTTGATTGACTCCAGGAGAAACCGGAGCACGCGTCTCCCCACTTGGTGGCTTATGCGAGCAAAAAGTTTATTCTCTCGTTGAACACTGTGCAATGTCTTTCAGCATGTTTGGAATCAATGTTCTTAAGAGTTTCAAAATGCTGTTTAGTTTTTTTCGACCAAAGATATCATGACATGAACTGATAAAACCAAAGAATCTAAAAAATTAAAGAAAGGAAAATGGAAGGAAAAAAATTGATGTAACTCACCATGATCCTGACTCATCGTTACAACAGCAGGACTAGTATTCGCACTATTGGCTGCCGCGATATTGGTGTTGGTCCCTTCATCCGCTGTTCTTTTGAAAAAATTATGCTGCAGCGCATAGTAAGGCGTGACTCTCGTTTTTGGATCAAAATCCAACATCCTTAGAATCAGATCCTTGAACTTAAGGTAATCGGATACCGAATGTCCAGGCTCCCCTAATCTTCTGCCTCCAGGACCTCCGCTCTCAACGCCTAGGATGTCATGTAGCCGCCTCGTACCAGGCTGCTTGTACTTTTTTCCATCCTTAGACTTTTTCAGTATATACGAGCCGTCCGTCGGAACTTTGTCAAAATATTTCCGCGCCTTGTGCGCTTGGTCCAGAATGTGCTTTGGTGGCATACCCAATACTTCTACAATCTTATTCATTTGATCCACCTATCAAAAAATATCAATATACATATGTATATATATATATATAAATCTCGTGTCACGATGTTTTTCGACACTAAACTCAGAAACTACTTAACCGATCTTGATAAAATGTTGTATACTGCGTGTAATTTGGTCCAACTTGACGGATAGGATACTTTTTATCTCAATCAATTACCACAATATTTTTTTATTGCAAATTAAATGTTTTTATTTGCAAGTTCCATCAGTTTCTAGCAGATGGCGGTGTAAGTTAGTTTATTGATCGACACTGCAGCATTTTACGTCATCTAGGTTATGTAAGCAACCAATAGATGGTACCACGCTTCGATGTCTCAAATAGTTTAGTATAATATTAATTCAACGTATTACAACTGAACCACAGCAAGGCTTGCCCGGTTCTGCTAGTGTATATGTGGGTGTGTGTGTGTGTGTGTGACCGTCCGCGAAGAAAGGGACCTTACGCACCAAGAAACGATTTTTAGGTTTTTACACCAATCGACAGTTGTTGAGTTCCTCTTGCATTTGAAAAAATCATACATTTTTAAAGTTGATCACTTTTTTTGTTATTAAGCTGCAAGCATGTATTGGTAAGTGGTGGTGGTGCTTTTCGTTGACGCCTCCTCCACTACTCAATGCCTGCTTGCAGACTCGGCTACGATCGCCCGTACTGTAAAATTCAGCTTTGGCGGGTAAGGTCCCTTTCTTCGCGGGCGGTCACACACAGAAAAACACATGCGCGCGCGCGTGTGTCGTCGCACCCATTTTCCATCTTCCATGTAACTAGAATTATTTCTAAATAAAGTGAAAGAATGCAACTAAATTTCACAAATGAGAAATAGTATGCTAAAAATTATGTACTAGATATAAGAAGAAATTTTTATTTTTTATTTATTGATTACTAAATTTTAGACAAAAATTATTTTTTACCGGAAGTTTTCATGACTCAATTAAATATATTTGTCAAAAACTATATATAAATAGGGTATGGTGGGGCGAGATGAACACAGGGGGTAAGATGAGACACCTCTTGTTTCTAGTACGCTAAAATTTCTTTTGTAACCGTTTTTTGTGTTAATACCAGGAAGAACGTTAACAAACTTCTTTTTAAAAAATTTTTCGCTTAATGTTGAATAAATTTGGAAAAAAAGATAGTAACAATTTTAAAATCTGTATTCTGCTAATTTGCATTTGTTTATAAAGTTCAAGAATCACAAAAAATCACATATTAGATGTGTTTCCAGTGGTTATTTAGATAGATTATAAGATAATAATTTATTAAACCTTAAGTTTTTAATAGATTTATATATCATTGTAAAACAGAAATACGTGAAATTTTGATCTGACTAAAAAGTTTCATATGGGGCAGGATGAGCCACCTCTTTCTGTGCATTAACCTAACCTCTTAGTTGTTACGGCTAATGCCGAGGACGGAAATATTGAAATAAAGTGCCGAGAAATAGGTACAGACACAATAAAATGAGAGATTGTGATACAAATAATACGGCATTTATTCCCACTTACAGTGAGCTGAGGCCCGATACCTGTGGCGTGGTTTTCACGAGCGCTAGCTAGCACAGACTGACGGCGGAATGTCCCATCGCCCATAACTTCGGGACCCGTCGGGGGGTTCCGGCTCATCTCGGATGCGGCCCAGCAAACCCTTTCGTGCAGGGCCGTTCCGAGCTCTATTCTATGATAGCAGTTCTCTTATATAGTGTAGCAGTCAGTAGGTTAGGATGCAATGTTTCATATTATCAGATTGTGCAGGGTGTTAATTATGGTATAAGCATATAAAAAAACTAATCTTGTAGACAAAAATGCTCAGAAAAAGTATGATAGCAGCACTGTTATAGGTCTGTATCAGAAAATAATATCAGTTGCTGTCAACCAGATGAGAGCACTGTTCTTCTGATGTATTTCTTAAGTAACTTTGTTTGAAAACTCGTAAAATACTATAAAAATGAGAACAATATTTCTGCTGTTGAAAAATACGGAAAACTTTTTTTTGAACATCTTAATACCCCTATATATGAAATTCCATGTCATGTAGTAATTGCAGTAGACTAGTCTACACTGAAAAAAATTGTTCTTGAATCAAGAAAATATTACTTGATTCAAGTCAATCGCAGGTGCGAATGGGGACGATAGAATATGAGTGTGCTCTAAATAAAGAAGTACTGGCTACCGTATGCCTGGAACAAGCGTACACCCTACCGAAAGAAATCTCTGAGTTTTCTCGAGCGAAATAGCCTGGCCAATTTTAGTCTATAAATAGAGTCGATTTGAAACAATATAGTCTCGAAAATAGTCTGAGAGATTTGGGTCCTTTTCAAGATCCTTTTAGTGGTCCTTTTAAAAGTGGTGCGACGGTAATATAATGTTCCTTTTGTATTCGTCACGTACCGGGCGGGCAGAGTTATTTACAGTAGTTGGCCGTGGCTAATCCGCTCTCCCTTTTTAAATTTCTCTTCAAATTATTAACACTTTTTTTTTAATTGATGAATTTTCTCATTATACATATTTATAATTATAACTTATATACTAATATACAATTTTCTAGTTGAATTAAAAAATGTTGTCTTTTTTGGCGTATCTCATTCCATTTACGAGAAACGTATTAATTCCAATTTTAAGCATTTAAAAAAAAAAGTTAGATATCTGAAATCATCAAAACCCGTAGATTCCGAATTATTATGTTTTAGACTTGTAAATATGAAATTAAAAAAATCTAATTCTAAATTTTAATCCGAAAGCTTAACAAAGGACTCTTGATTGTCGGCTACTCTATTCATATAGCCTCTCTGCTTTTTATTTATGATCGAATTCTTAATTCAATTTCAGACTCTCTGCTTGTTATTTATGATCGTATTGCTATTTCAATTCCGGAAAGGACATTTTAAACCCTTTAAAACATTTAAAAGAACTACCTGGACTTAAAATATATCTACCTGAGTGTCTGCGAAGAATTTCTCTGAGCTTCTCTGACCTAAAGAATTTTTAGTATATACTCAGAGATTCTTTTCGGTAGGGCATTTTCTCAATCTGAGAAAATGTATTCTTAGATAGAATATCGCATTTTATTATTCCAAAACTTTATTGTGTTACTTCATATAGAGATGCATTCAAATTCAGAACATAGTTTACTTCCAAGAAATCATTTCTGATACACTTCAAGAATATATTTTCTTAATATAAGAATATGTAGTATCGGAGCAATAGACTAGTGCCTCAACTGAACACTGTTTCTCAACAACAAAAATTGTTTTCGAAATTATTGTCATATAATCTTCATTTTTGAAATGAATAAAGTACGCAATTCGCGTACACTGTTACTTACAGATGTAATCGTACGCCTAAACACTTTGAAAAATCGCACTCGCCGAGAATTGAACCCTCCCTACCTAAACTACCTAAACTACTGTGTACTAACCGCGCGCTCTACCGACTTCGCTATCGAAGCACTTGGATTTCGGTGACAAAAGTTTGGGTAAGAATTTCAAGGCAGGGTCGTACCAAGTTATATGGTGAGCCTCAACCAACTTCAAACTAAAAGTTGTTGAACTTAACTTTAATTTACCATTTTTTATTTAGAAAAATTTTAGAATTGAATTTTACTTATTTCAAAAAAGGGTCGATACTTTTTTTTTTTTTTGATTTTTTAAATGTTTTAAAATATCTAAGAGTAATGAACAATAAATGGAAATTCTCCGTAAAAAGCGTAGTTTTCAATTTATCCAACTCTTCTATAGTATATGATACTCTTTTACTCAATTTTTAATGCAAAATAACATTTCTTAAACAATAGTTTTTCATATTTGAAAAAGCGAAATATGTTTCACTTATTTAACGAGGCATTTAATACTTTTTGTTTTTAAATATTTCATAGACCGCGCAGTTTACAATTTATAGAATTCTTTTATCATAACTTTTTGTACAAAGATTTGAATATGGAATTGCTTTCCTAAAACAGCAATTTAAAATATGCAAAAAATAATTGAACTTTACTTATTTTACAAAGGGCTCAATACTTTTTTCTTTAAAAATTTAATCCGCTTATAAACTACCTAAAGCATATAAAAATAAAGAACTTTTAAGTTCAAAGACGCTTTAATAACCTCAGTGACGAATAAATATTTTCTGATTTTTAAAAACCTTTGTAAAACGCACAGTTTTCAATTGATTTAATTCTTTTATAATACTTTTTAACTCAGTTTTTAATTTAAAATAACAATGCCTAAAAAATAATTAAAAATATGTAGATACAATTGATCGCTAGTTTAAATATTACCCATTTAAAAAAATGCTCGATACTTTATTTTTCTTTTAAATATAAAATACGATGAAATCAGATGAAACAAGAATTCTGTACAGAAACGTTTAGTGCAAAAACTTGCAGGTTAAAAACGATCTCACGGTGGTCGGCTGAAAAATATTTGTTTGCTTCCTTGTTGCATTCTCAATTATTTTATTAAAACAATTTTTAAGTGTCAATTTTTTAACTGCTCCTTTATAAAATGAAATGCATTCTTAATATAAACTTTTTAAAAATGTTATTGAATTTTTTAAAATATTTTGCTTTAAGAATGCATACATTTTTTTAAAATATCAAGAAAATGTAATAATTGTATTTTAAAGCATTTTATAAAGCTTATAACTTTGTTTTATGCTGTCATATATCTATTTTTTATTATTTACATAATAAAAAAAATTATGTAAGTACGAAATTTTCTATGATCATTGAATTCATTGACTGAAAAACATAATTTTGTTAAATTTATTTTAAAAAAACCTAAATTTCTACTTAATTATTTAAAATAGCAACATTATGTGCGCGATACAGTACGCGGGAAGCATTGCAATGCCAATTAATAACGTAAAAATATAAAACAAGATATTAACTATTTCAGATAGCAAGTAAGAATATAAAATTGAAAATTATTTTTAAAATTCTTGCCTAATAAAGGAATTTGTTTTTCATTAAGGAAAAATTAATTCTTTGAATTCGGCTAAATTACCATTTTTTTCTAAAGTTACTAAAACCTGTTGCCTGAAATTCATTTAGTTTAAATTAGAATAACACATGATCATTTTATATTTTCAAAACTATTTTTTTTACTTTAACTTTCATGAAATTTGCCATTTCTGTGATTTTAAAACTGCTATTATCGAAAACGAAGACTTTGTGAAAACAAAATACAACTATATCTTACAACTCTAATTTAAATTAAATAAGGTTCACATAACAAAATTTTTAACTTTTTAGAAATCAATTTTTATCGAGCTGAATCTAAAATAGTAATATTTCCTTATTGAATAAAGAATTCCTGTATTTAGCAGGAATATTTATTGTTAATTCTAAGTTCAGATAATTTTTTATTACCTTGAACACTAAACAAAAATAATTTCAGGGTGGCCGTTTTAATCGAGGAAAAAATTCTCAGTCATTTTCCAATTCACAAAAATGCTTCACGGTTAAAAACATTCGAAATGGTTTAATTTTGAGTAAATTAATACATAAAAATATTAAGCGAAAAAAATTATAGACGCAGTAAATTTATAACCTTTTAATGATTTTAGGAATGGAATGACTTTTGAGTCTTGCATAATTATTTCAAAATTAAAAACACTTTTTTTCAAATCTATTAAAAAATTTTAATTTCTTGCCACGAAAAACTTACCGACGCAATAAACTTATAATTTTTGTATAGTTTTATGAGTGATTTGATTTGTGTGTCAGCCTAAAGTTAGTAGTCTATTAAAGTTGCAAATTTCAAAATCATTGTTAGCGGCGAAGACAACCACCTTCATAACATGTCAACTTGTCGATTATTATATTGAATAAGATACTTATGCAGTAAGAATTAAATTAATATAGACTAATATATTAATTTTCATAGTATGTGTATGATGTCTACTGTATCAAGTCTACAGTTCTTATGTTGACAAAATTGATGTGATTCTATCACATTCGTTTCAAATTAATAATTATTTGAAGGAAAATATTCAAGCATTGTTCTAAGAGAAATTATTTCTTCGCTGAATACATTAATTTTCTCGTCTCAAGAACATGAACATTGTTTCAATTAAAAAAGTAGTGAAAATAAGTATATGAATTTACTTAGATCAAGAAACATTTTGTTAGAGTTTTAGTTAATTATCATAAGAATATAATATTCTTAATTCAATATTTTATTTAACGTGACGCAAATAAGTATACTCGAACAAATTAACTCAATAGTTTTTTGCTTAGAGTAAATATATTCTTGATTCAAATAGTACCGAAATTCTTGCTTGCTTGCGAAACTTTCTGTGACCAATTAAGAGTTATAGTAAACCGATTTAAATAAATATCTCATTGGTTTTTGGTTCCAAGTCATGTAAAAATAGTAACATATTATCAGCAATATCGAAAATACACAAAATAATATTTCTTTCATTGAGCTTACCATCGCAATTTTATTTCTCTGGTAAATAAACAGAAGTTTCACCTTTTACAATTTGCCAGAAAATCAATAATATGAAAGTTATTGGTGGTTAAAAATTGTCTAATAAGTTTTAAAATATTTATTTTAAGGCAAATCGCAAAAAATGAAAATTGCCCAGATTCTCAAAAGGAATAATATTGCGATGGTCAATTTAATTTAAAAATTTGTATTCTATGTATTTTTCATATTTTTGATCGTATGTTAAGATCATTATGTTTGAAAGATTATCTCAAATTGTAGAAGAAATCAAGATAAATTTCGAGACCTTTAATTAAAATCATTTATCTCTAATCATTTTCGAGACATTCTCTATTAAAGCTTTAACGCTTTAACGCTATATATCGTAATTACCGCATTATAATAGCGTAAAATCGTGATATCGTACATTGAAAGATTTTACATGAATATAACATGATTCTACTTGGAGCCTGTGTCATCGTCATGGATGGCAACCGCTTCCAAGGGGGCTTCTACTACTTTCGATCTATTCATTGACCTCAGTGTGAGTGAGCTTACTCTAGCAGGAGAGGTTTGTCTATAGGAATGTCAAAATAAGGAAATATAAACACTTTTAATTTTTCAACTATAGTTTTGAAAATAGCATAAACAGCATCTACGAATTTTGTCGATTCCAATGATATATTACTTACCTAGAAAAGTTGAAAATTTGAAGGAGTTTATTATCGAAAAACTTCAGCTTAATATTCATTTTAATACTACATACTTCTCAAATTTTCAACCTTTATAGATAAATTACATATCGTTGGAATCGGCAAAATACGTAGATTCAAAATATATTACTTTCAATTCACTGATTGCAGAATTAGAATTTTTCTATTTAAAATTTTTTACCCATTTCACAACAAAGGATCCCTAAGGAAAGGGATGGTCTGTCTAAGCTCGCAGGTACCTGACCAGAAACTAGATCGTTGGTCAGCCTGGTCAGGCCACCCTGACTTGGTCAAGAGCGTGCCGACCACTGACCTACTATCGGCGAGAAAATGATAGGCATTTGCCTTTGAAGCTTAACAACTCAGCAAAAAAAAAGCTAGCACAATAAAAAGATAGTCATATGAAAGGTAAAAGTGTTCTAAGTAAATGAGATTGAAGACGTTTATGTAAAAAAATGTGTGCTTTGCAGACTGAAAATTGTAAAAAAAAAGTAAGGATTTTCGGATCCCTTTAAGAACAGTCAAGTTTAGAGCAGTATTTCTTATACAAGGAGCAATGGGAAAAAATTGAAAAAATGCATAACTATGAGGAAAACTGTTGTGAACCAGTTGTAGTTGAGAAATTTGAGAAATAATAAAAATTGTTGCTTAAAAGTACAAAAATATACAACTATATTATCTTCAGTTCTGATCAAGATATTAAAGCGATTCAAACTGCAAACTGTAACGGATAGACTCTGTAATTATTTTCAATCACCCCGAAGGATGAGATGGTTTTATTTTTTGTGAAAATCGCGATATTTTTAGACATTTTTTTTGTTGGAAAACAAGTGTCAGAAAGCGGGGGGGGGGGGCTTTTTTATTGCCGACCGTTGATGCCTTTCTTCGACCCGAAACTCCTTACCTTTTTTTTACATTTTTCAATCTGCAAAGTACACATTTTTTACACAAACGTCAGGTCATTTGCGTAGAGCACTTTTAGCTTTCATATACCTATCTTTGTATTGCACTTGTATGTTTTTTGGCTGAGTAGTTAAGCTTCAAAGGCAGATGCCTATCATTTTCATGCCGATAGTAGTTTGTGTTACCGTCCGGAAAGAAAGGGAACTAACATCCGGGATCTACATTCTTTACAGGAAGAGGGATTAAAAAGGCGGTCCAAAACAGGAAATCCATAAGGGGACTATAATTTACAGTTTAGTAAAAATTCGAATTTTGCAAATGAAAGAAGTATTATTTTCATCTTAAAAGAGTAACTTGAAAACTATCGACTAACGCAAAGAACTAAAAATTCATTTTTTTAACTTAGGCCCCTTTGCTTATGGACGGTCACATACATATACAAGGTTGGGTAAAAAAAAAAACAAAAAAAAAATAGAATTTAAATTTAGGATCAACGGGCAAATGTGTATTTTCATATCACAATTTACTTTAAAAATCTTTCTTAAATCAATTAATATTAAGACTTGCGCCAGGCGAAAGATAGAAAAGCGAAATAGGTTTTTATCATTTTTCTTTGAAAGTATTGATTTGATTTTAAAACATTATACAGAGCGTTTCTAGATCTCCCCTACCGATAGAAAATTTCAGAAATATTCTCTGGCGAAAAAGCCTGGCCCGTTTCAAGATCTTCAGACTCGATTTGAATGATTTCGTCTCTAGTGATAGTCAGAGAGATTTGGTTCCTTTTAAGAGGGATGCGACGGTCATTTCATGGTCCTATTGTATTCATCACGTACCGGGCTGGAAGAGCTATTCACTGTAGTTGGCCGTCAATAACACGTCTCCTGTTTTTAATTTTTCTCAAGATTATCAACACTTTTCTTTAATTGATGAATTTTCTTATTTTATATATTTTATAATTATAACTTGTATATTGATATACTATTTGGAGCTGAATTAAGAAATGCTGTCTGTCTTGGCCGTATCTCATTCCATTTACGAGATACGTTATATTCATTCTTATTTTAAACATCTAAAACAAAAGTTAGATATCTGAAATAATTGAAACTAGTAGATTGCGAATTATTATGTTTTAGGCTGTTAACTTTGAAATTTAAAAAATCTATTTGTAAATTTTAATCCCAAAGCTTAACAAACGACCCTTAGTGAGTGACGGCTACTATACTGAGATACCCACTCTGCTTGTTATATATGATCGAATTCTTATTTTAATTTCAAAAAGGACATTTTAAAGCCTTCAGGCTATTTAAACGAGCTACCTGTATCTTTACAAATATCTACCTGAATACCTACGAACAATATTCTCTGGAGCATTTCTGAGCCTAAGAATCTTCAGTGAATACTCAGAGATTTCTATAGTAGGGTCAGGGTTCACAGCGAGATTGGTCGCATATTACGTCCCACCACATCCCATGACAACGACCCACTTTTCCGAGCTTAAAGCAGAGAGTGAATTGCCATACAAATTCGCTGTGCCAGTTTTGTGAAGGACGACAGAAAACGAAACATTACCCTACCGATAGAAATCTCTGAGTATTCTCCAGCGAAATAGCCTGGCCCATTTGAGCCTCTAAGCAGGGTCGATTTGAATAATTTAGTTTCAGAGATAATCAGAGATTTGGCGTATCTCATTCCATTTACGAGAAACGTAGTATTAATTCCAATTTTAATATTATGTTTTAGGCTGTTAACTATGAAATTAAAAAAAATCTACTTCTAAATTTTAATACGAAAGCTTAACAAAGGACCCTTGAGTGTCGGCTGCACTATTGATATAGCCTCTCTGCTTGTTATTTGTGATCGAATTCTTATTCAATTTCAGCCTCTCTGCTTGTTATTTATGGTCGTATGCCGAGCTTCGTCAGCGGGTAGGGGGGGGGGGGGGGGGGGGGGGGGGGGGGGGGGGGGGGGGGCTTTGGCCTAATGAGGCATAAAATGCCATACATAAAAATGTTATAGTTTTGCAATCAGCAAATTAAAAATATTGTATTCGGAATCTATGTTTTTTGCGATTCCAACGATATGTAACTTGCAATTAAAATATTCAAATTAGACTAAGTTGCAGCAGATATTCGTTTGTTTTAACCCTGACTAGATAGCATTATGGAATTTTCCGTAGAATAGTTAAAAATGCATTAGTTTATTTGGTAGAAAATTTGTCTGTTGACAATGTAATAGAATATACGGATTTTCATCCGATTGCCTAGAAGAATATTATACTTGAAAAAATATATTTTCAACCCAAAAAAAATTTTCAGATTATAAAATTAGTTTTTAACAAAATAATTTATTTTTAAACCGAAGTGAATGGAATACTGGAATTTTCAGATAAAAAATTTAGTTTTTGACAAAATAAATAATGTTTAACAAAGTATTTCGACTATTAAGTTGTAAAATTCATTAATTGTTTAACTTCCCACTGCGGTTTAAAATTAATTATTTAACTTGGCATTGATTTTAATGATTTTTTTCAACTATACGATTTTATTATATTAAATACAGCATAATAAATTATACCTAATTATTCTAATTTATTATTATTATGTTTTTAAAGGTCAGCTGGTTGTATAATAATAATGATTACAGGATGCTCTTTGTATTCAACATATTCTATATTAGGAGCCATTTAATATCAATATTATTAATATTTTACATGAATTTCATTATACAAATAAGCACACACACACACACACACACACACACACACACACACACACACACACACACACACACACACACACACACACACACACACACACACACACACACACACAACGTAACATTTAGAATAAAAATGATTATATAATAAAAATAATTACAATCAGTTTTTTTAATCAGAAAATTCCACTAACCTTAGCTAATAATCTGTTTCAAATTAATATTATGTATTAATCGTGTCGATATTCAGAAAAAGATAGACGAAAAATAATATCATTTATTATTAAACTTTTAATCAAAAATAAAAATTGTAATTATTTTTATTATTGAATCATTTTTATTCTAAATGTTACGTTATATATGTATCTATATATATATATGTGTATGTATGTATAATTAAAAATTTGTCATAAGGACAACCGCAAGATTTCGCCGGGAGCGGGTGCTAATCTGAAAAATTGCACCCGCTTCCAGCGAAATCGCGGTAAAATTTCAGCCACAACCACGTCTCACAACCGTGAGATAGGTGGTTACAGTCTGTAAAGGAATCAATACGACGATCCAGCAAAAGCCTCGTGCACCCTAAGAACACGGAGCGACCCAATGACAACCGCCTTCTGCATTTTTCCCACAAGTGTTCTAGCATATTGTTGACACGCAGGGATACTTTCTAGGCTATTAGCAAGTGAAAGCTTGGCACCTCCAAGAGCGCCGATGATAAGGATGATCAGTTTAACAGAATATTCCGGGTACAATCGTTGCATCTCCCGTATAAGGTGTCGATACCTCTCTTTCTTTTCATTCTACTTGGCTATGATGTTTTTGTCAGCTGGTGCCGAAAATTCGATAACGAACATGGTTCGCTTCTCGAAGTCAAGAAG
>NC_046662.1:133300536-133315071 GCF_010883055.1 Belonocnema kinseyi
TTGTCAGGAGCCCTGCGCGTTCTGTTGTTTTGAACCGCACTTACTACAACTATGTTTGGTGTTGTCATTGTTGTTCTCACGAGAAGCTAGGGAAAGGGGTTCGTCCAGCCTTGTAGAGCCCCGCATGCAAGGATAAGGCTGCTTACTCTGAGAGGTCGCCGGTATCCCAGAGTCACCGTTCTAGTCACCTCACTCAGGTGCCATTTAGCTTTCGGCACGGTTTTCATACCTCCGCTTGGGGGTTAATTCCTTCGGGACCACCCCTGGACAATTGTCCGCGACTGCCTATTTATTTTTGTAACCATATTCAGCAGAAACCCTTGGTACAGGGACCCTCTATCCGCAACCCGAGGACGCGTTCGGTGGCTTTGTCATAGGCCCTTCGGTTTGATTCTAGAAGAATCAAAACAAGTTGTTACTACGAGATTATACATCGATTATACATCGCACAATAAATGTACCGAAATGGTAATATAATTTTTTTCTATTTTAATGAATTAAATGATCCTACCCGTGTGGAAAAGCCCGGCTGAGACCTCTTAGGATGAGGGCCCACGGCGGGGGCAGGCATGGATGTTCCACGCGTGGAAATTCTACAAGGGCCCGCGTCGAGGGCCCAGCTTGATTGCCCTCACGGATCAGCGATTAAAATTTATAAGTACAAAGGGTGAATATTTTTTTGAGGCCACAAATTTTAAACTTCCATGAGTTCAGATTTACAAACAATGCATTTCTGTCAAAAATTGGATGACATTTTTTTGAAATTCAAAATCGCACAATATGGATGTTCCATAGGGGTCCCGGTAGGGGGCCCTGCTCGGTTGCCCTCGCGGATCAAGGATTAAAATTTCTAAGTCTAAAGAACGTATATTTTTTTGAAACTACTAATTTTTAGGTTTTATGAGTTCAGACTTACAAATAATGATTTTCTGCCAAAAATTGAATGACTCTTTTCTGAAGTTCGAACTCTCAAAATATGGATGTTCCATAGGGGCTCCGCAGGCGACCCAGCTCGGTTGCCTTCACGGATCAACGATTAAAATTTTTAAGTCGGAAAGGTAAATATTTTATAGCCTACAAAAATGGACATAAAAAAATACGTTTAAAAATATGGTTCATGCATTCTAAAATTCCATAAAACTATAAATACATCTATCCCGAAAACAACTTTTTTCCTGTTTTTTTTTAAAGAAAAAATGGTAAGTTTCATCTTTTATGAAAAACTTTAAATGCTAATAAAAAATTACATTTTCGGTGATTGTAAAAAGTGGTAAAGTAGTCTAGAGCGTGAAAAAACGAAATAATACGTGAAGAAAAATGGTAATCGTTTTAAATTATGTACTTAATAATTATTTGCTTGATATTCCCGTTAACAGTGCATGTATTTTACATGTACTTAACGTCGTATAATAATAAATAATTAGAAAAAGAGAACTTCAAATTTGGTACTTTAACTTTTCTGAACTGTCGCTTATAAGGATGGCTTTTTCACCGAGTTTCAATTTGTCGGTTTAGCACAGTGATTAGCACTCCCGACTGCTATGCGATAGATTTAGATTTATATATATATATATGTGTGTGTGTGTGTGTGTGTGTGTGTGTGTGTGTGTGTGTGTGTGTGTGTAGGTTCGATACCCCGTAGCGTTAGCAATTTTATTTTTAATATAATATTTAAAAATGTAATAAATGTATTCACTCTGAACAGGGCTATTAATATTTGCAGTCAACATATACACAGTCAATTAATATTTATTTTTTTAATACCGTTTTGTCATATCGTTAGAGTATAGCAGTATGGTACTAGTTAGAACTAACGCAGTACTGCCTCCATGGTGAATTTCCAATTGGGGCGGTACTGTGCCAGTAGCGATATCCAGTGCTGGCTTAACACTGACAACCCAGTACAAAATAGTGTTATAATCCCAGAGATATGCCAATACAGGGGCTAGCACTGGCAAACAGAAATCAAGAAGGCTTTCGTGGTGGCAACTATGTGAGATCCATGAGGGATGTCCATGTTGGGCCCCTATGGATTAGCATTTCGTTTTCATATGGGACACGCCTGGATTACCCTCATGAATTCCTCAAGGTATGAGGGAAATCCATGTGGACCCAGACGGGGGCCCCCTCCATTTTTCCACACGGGTAATGTATTATTACATTATAATAAAAATATATTTTTTAAATCTTCCCGCTTCGCGGGCACACTGTCGTAGGGCGCTGCGCTCGCGGCTCGTTTGTTTGAGCAAGCCGAGGGCGCGCGATTGTTGGTTCCATATTCACAGATTTTTTAAAACTAAAGGTCAAAACATGGACAACAGTAATTTGGTGATAGTGACTTCTTTTTTGTGGCTTTGACGATTACATTCTCATCACATATCTCGTGCTTGGCACTCGAATTTGTACCTCAACTTGTATATAATTTCCATAAATATATATTATTACAATTCATAACATACATTGATCTTAAAACAGACGTCATTGTCTCTTTTAAAAAAATGCGCATTCTTTAAAAAAGTTTGTTATTAAACATTTTACTGCAACTTCTGCCGGTTTTCCAAAAACTGAATTTATCGATATCGATAAAAATAAATTTTCTATCGACAGATGCTCGAGTATTGCATTTGCTTATTAAATTTGTTTTAAAAAAAAAATAAAATTTATCAAACAAACATGAATTTCGCTGACATCATCATGAACTTCGAAATTAAAACGATTGAAATAGAAAAAAAAACGAATTTTTCCATCCACAGATGCCCGAATAATACATTTGTTTGTTACATGTCTTTTTAAAAATCATGAAATGTGTCAACTGATCATGAATGTTGCCGAATTTATCATGAAGATCTCAATTAAACGTCTGATATCGAAATAAAAAAGAATTGTTTTGTCGATAGATGCCCTAATAATGCATTTGTTTATTATATTTGTTTTAAAAAAATCATAAAATTGATAAAAAAATTATGAATTTTGCTGAAATTGACATGAAGTTCCCAACTGAAAAGACTGCCATTGAAAAAACCGATTTTTTGTGTCGACCAACGCCCAAATAATGCATTTTTTATTAAATGTGTTTAAAAAATCATAAGATTAATCAACAAATTATGAATTTTCCTAAAATTATAATTAATTTCCGAATTGAAAAAAATTGACATAGAAAAAAAACGAATATTTCTGTCGAAAAATGCCTGATTACTGCATTTGTACATTAAATTTGTTTATACTATAAACAATTATAATCAGAAAAGACATTTTTTTACATCATATTGTTTCTTCGATTCCAATTTCTTGCAACATAACTTGAAAAAATCTGCATTTACGGAAAATCGTGGAAAAAATTTTTTCAATAAATAATTTGTTGATAACAATTTTTTTTGTATATTGCCTAATATTGAAATACCCTTAACTAATGCTATTTTATGCAACTTGAGCGACTTCAACCATTATCCTTTAATTGATGCGCACCGGGAACGTTAAATAGAAAAAAGGCCATTTCTTCGTCATATTTGTTTCCTATATGTAAAAACTCGTAACCTCCACTAGTAGCACATGGAGGCGAAATCTTACGTGATCAAGTTAATCGTGTGGATTATTCTATGGCGACATCTTTCTTTGACGTATAAAATTAATCGAAACAAGAAACTAAATTTCTACTTTTATCGATCGCCGATATTTCCGTTTTGTATCTTTTTATTTTTACTTTCAATAACAGCTCTTATTTTTAGTGAATTATTATTGTATATAATATTTAAATTTGTTTCTCATAATTCTTCAATCGTTACATTAAATTACTAAAGACACTTTTCACCAGAATGTGGTTTATTCAATGTTACAGGAATAAGAATTTAAAGCTTATGTTAAAATCTATTTTTTTTAAATAATATAAAAAAATATTAAATTAATAGATATATTGCGAAATCATTAAGTTTAATAATATTATGATATAAATTATAATGAAAAATGTTACTCGAATATAAATTTATCATAAACATGCTATTTATTTTTTATAATAATATTATATTTATGTTTTATACTTTAAAATTATTTACAAAATAAAAATTAAATATAATTTTAATAAATTTTTAATTGGTTTATTCAATATCACAGGAATAATTATTTAAAGTTTATCTTAGGATTTCATTTTTTTTTAATAATATAAACGATTATTTAATTAAATCATTAAGTTTAATAAGATTATTATATAAATTATAATTAACATTTTTATTAAAACATACATTTATCATAAGCTAAATTACAATGAAATAAATTTATTATAATAATTTTAATGATTTAATGTTAAAAAGCTTGTTATTTTTAGACTAAAATTAAATAATACCGTATTTTTATTTTAACGTTATCTAATCAAAATATATTAACTATTTAATATTGGAGCTATATTCATTCTAAATTTAACATAATTGAGTCATTAAACCAAATTTTTTCTCACGTCTTAGTTATAATAATAATACTTTCATGATTTTTATATTTGTAAATTATGAAGCTTAATAATATTATGTTATACATGCTTATAATTTTTATAATAATATTATATTCATATTTCATATTTTCAAATTATTTACAAATTCAAAATTAAATATAATTCAAATAAATTTTAAATTGGTTTATTCAATGTTACAGGAATAATTTTTTTAATTTTGTTGTACATAGTGAAATTTAGCAAACCTATGACGTGATATCATAGCAGTGTGCTCTAGCGGTGGGTATGCAAGTACGCATAGAGTGACGTATGCGGGTGAGATCAGTCAGTCTTTTGGGCCTTGTCGTCATTGTCACTTCGTGTACTAGTTCGCTCCGTTAATCAGAATATAAAATTATATTCCCCATATCTGTTCTGTTTCGTATTAATCAACACACCTATCCTGGACATTTCCAACAGCTTATGGGTACAGGACGTTGTTAATTAATACTTAACTTGTGAAAGTTTAGAAGTTGCTTGTGAAACCTTGAGTAGTGTCGCGTTCGAGGGGAAACGTCGGTTCGGTAAATCGTTTAAAAATGAGTTCCACGCTATCGGCGCGTATAGAGACGCTCGAGAAAGACAATTTCGACACGTGGAAGCTTCAGCTTGAAGCTTTGTTAGTGAAAAATGAAGCTTGGGAATACGTGAGTGGTGAAAAAGTTCGACCTAGTGTAACGGTAGGTGACGTAGCTTCTGAAACAGCAGCCAAGGCACGGGACGTAGCCGACAGGAAGGCACGTTCGGACCTAGTCTTGTCGATAAATCCTACAGAGCTGAAGCAGATTAAAAGCTGCGGCACAGTGAATGAAATCTGAAGGAAGCTGCATTCAATATACCAATCTAAAAGACCGGCTAGAAAGGCAACGCTTCTAAAACAACTCATTCTGCACAAAATGGCGCAAGGTGACGATATGCGTGATCACATTAGAAATTTCTTCGATGCAGTGGATAAACTCCAGGAAATGGAGGTTGAAGTCAATCAGGATCTGTTAATCATCGTATTGCTCTATAGCCTTCGATGTAGCTTCGAGAATTTTCGGTGCGCCATTGAGTCGCGCACCCAGAGAGTGGGCGAGACAAAAATGGAGGACACAGCACACCGTACTCGTTGAAGTGTTTTAAGTGCAAGAAAGTGGGGCATAAAGCGAATAAGTGTCCACAGCAAAAGGTTATTTTTTCGGCGGCGCATATGTGCTTTCTCACAATAACTGATATGGACAGTGCCTTACAAGCCAAGAAGAACTTTGTGCGGAGAAATTGGTACCTTGACAGTGGGTGTACTTCACACATGTGCTACGACGAACGAAAATTGTTGAATACGGAAAAGTGTGATAGTGACAGTTTTAATTGGGCAAGCAACGCCACTGCCGAAGTTGAAACGAAAGGAACTGTGCTGTTAAATATGTCGGGTGACTCTAAATCGTCGGTTGTACAGCTAGAAAATTCACTGTACGTGCCATATCTTTGCACACATCTGATATAGGTCAGTAAAATCACGGATAAGGGTTTCGAAGTCGTATTCAAACAGCGGGAAGCTGTTATTCGAATCCCGAATGGTGAAGTGAAACTAGTCGCGGATAGAATCGGTGTCAGGGGAAAATTAACGCAGAAGCTATTTCCTAAAAATTCGTCTCGAAAAACGGAATTGCTGGATTCCGTGCATACTGACTTGTGCGGGCCCATGAAAACTCATTCATTGGGGGGATCTCGATATTTTATAACTTTTGTGGATGATTCAACGCGATGGACAGAAGTGATATTTTTGAAAAGCAAAGATCATGTTTTGGATGCTTTTAAAAGCTACAAAAGTCTCGTTGAGAATCAGACAGGTAAAAGGATTAAATGTGTGCAATCAGACAATGGTAAGGGCAGATCTTCCGCGATATTTTTGGGCTGAAGCTGTTGCGACAGCAAACTATCTCCGAAACCGATGTCCCTCCAGGAGTTTAGGTGGGGGGATTCCGTTTGAAAAGTAGGAGGGAATCTCACCAGATATATCACATCTTACAACGTTCGGATGCAGAGTCTTCTCATTGAACAAGCAGCCCAACAAAGGAAAATTCGATCAACGTGGACGCGAAAGTATCTTTGTTGGGTACTCGGAAGTATCCAAGGGTATCAATTTTGGATAGCAGCTGAGAGGAGAATTGAAGTCACCAGAGACGTTGGTTTCATGGACGAGCATCTTTCAGGAAGAAGTGGACGTGATTTTATCTCGGAAAACACCTTTCGTGAGAAGATAGAAAAGAAACTGAAAGAAAAGCAATGGGTCGAAGTTGGGATAAAATCGGTTGAAAGCAGCGTAGAAGCAGAAGTACCAAGAGTTGAAGACATCGTAGAAGATTCATCGGAGAAGGAGCAGGATATATTTCTTCAATAATCCGACGAATCTGTAGCCGATGTCGAGGAAGCTGCTGCCGACGAGGATGGTGATGTTTCCGATGGGGATTTCGACCTCGACATACATGAACAGCCAAGAAGGCTGGCAGGCCGACCCAGAATTAATAAAACAGGAGTTCCGGGAAGACCTCGAAAGGAATACAATGTTGCGGAGGGGAGAGTCGCCTTCAAGGAAAAATTGGAATACGCAAATATTGCAGAAATCCCGTTGAAGGAGGCTCTATCTGGAGATGAGGCCGAAGAATGGAAAAATTCAATTCGTGAAGAATTTGGCGTACTTATCAAGAACGAAACGTGGGAACTCGTGAAACGACCAATGGATCAAAATGTAATCGGGTGTCGGATCGTTTTAAGGAATAAATTCGATTCTGATGGAATTCTGGAAAGAAGAAAGGCTCGAGTTGTAGCAAAGGGATACTCTCAACGCCCTCGAAATTGACTTCCAGGAAAACTTCGCTCCAGTAGCTCGATTAAGCTCGATCCGTTTAGTGATTGCCCTTGCCGTGGAGGAAGGGATGACAGTGCACCAGCTTGACGTGACAACAGCATTTCTCAACGGAGCAATCGAGGAAGAAATCTTCATGGAAGTTCCTGAACTGTTTGAGGAGTTGCTGTCGGATCTAGCTACCAAGGAAAAACGACAAAATGAACGTGATGCCAAATTCAGGATGGCTTCGAAGATTCTACAAGAAATCAAGGCAGGTAATGAAGTGTGTCGTATGAAAAAGTCTTTGTACGGTATAAAACAAGCTGGTCGTCAGTAGCAAAAGAAACTTGATCAAGTGTTGCGAGATTTTGGGTTGCAGCCACTGACTTCTGATGCATGCGTCTACTAGAGTAACCAAGGTCCCGCTACGTTGATCGTAGTGACTTACGTAGATGACATTTTAATAGCATCAACGAACCTAATTTGGATGTCTGAGTTTAAAAGGCAGCTGAAGGCAAAATTTGACGTGAAGGATCTGGACAGCGTTAGGCATTGTTTGGGCCTAGAATTTACATAAAAGGATGGAGTGATGGAAATTTCTCAGGGAGCGTACATCGAGGAAATTCTCTGGAGATTCGGAATGGACCAATCGAAACCTGCAGTCACACCTTTGGATCCAGGAATGAAGCTAGTGAAGCCGGACAGGTGCTCTGAGGACGATCTGGAAGCTTACCTTTCAGAGAACTTATTGGAGCGTTAATGTACCTGGCAATAGGTACACACCCTGACATCTCATATGCTGTGAACTCGTTGAGTCAGTTCTGTACCTGCTACGGAAATGAACACTGGATGGCAGGAAAGAGAATCCTGCGTTATCTTCGAGGAACAGCTAGTTTGGGTTTAAAATTCCAGAAATCAGCCAAGCCACTTCAAGGTTTTGTGGATGTCGACTCGGGTAGTTGCCCTGAGGATAGAAGATCATACACTGGATATGTCTTTATCCTAGGAAGTGGAGCGGTTTCTTGGGAAGCTAAGAAACAGAGAACGGTCGCGCTGTTCAGCACTGAGGCTGAATATATGTATCTTACAGAGGCGGCGAAAGAGGCCATTCATCTGCGGATATTCTTGGCGGAATTTGGATCGGAAAAGCGGAAAGCAGTTAGACTCTACAACAACAACCAAGGAGCCCACAAACTGGCGAAGAACCCCGTGTTTTACTCCCGGGCGAAATGCATTGATATTCGCCATCATTTTGTACGCGAAGCACTCAAGGAAGATGCGATCACCATCGAGTACATGCCAACATAGGAAAATATTGCTGATGTGCTTACTAAAGCATTGACTGGTTCCGAACACAGGAAGTGTTCAGTGAAGTTCGGTTTAAGTGTTAACAGCAGCACGTCCTAGTTTGAAGGGAAGTGTTGTACATAATGAAGTTTTAAAAACCTATGACGTGATATCATAGCAGTGCGCTCTAGCGGTGAGTATGCAAGTAAGTATAGTGTGACGTATGCGGGTGAGATCAGTTAGTCTTTTGGGACTTGTCATCATTGTCACTTCATGTACATGTTCGCTCCGTTAATCAGAATATAAAATAATATTCCCCATATCTGTTATGTTTCGTATTAACACACTTATCCTGGACATTTTCAACAAATTTTATCTTAAAATATAATTTTGTTAAATAATATAAAAGATTATTAAATTAATGGATACATTGTGAAATCATTAAGTTTAATAATATTATAATATAAATTGAAATTTAATAATAAAAAATAAAATGTCAAAATACATAAATATTGGATTTAAAATTGTTTAATATTTAGCGATATAAATATGTTATTTCCTCTCAGATTATGTAATTAAATATTGGCTATTACTTTCGCAATAAAAGTTTCTTTTTTTCTTTTAAATACTTGTATTACAATCAGATAATTTTTATGGTGCTTCCGATATTGTAAAGTGAGTATTTAAATCCAATTTTCTAAATTATATGTGCACATATTTTAATTTTTTTAAGTTAATTAGAAAGCTTATTAATAAACTAAATGTAGAGAAATTCAGTTTAAAATTTGAATGAGAATATAATGTAAACGTTATTTGAATATTTTCATGAAAATAATTGTGTAATGCGTTTTATGTTGTGAAATGATTAATTTATTATCAACTCACTTTACCAAAACTCACACATTTTGGAATTAGTTTAAAAGTTTATTAATAAAGAAAAATTTCAGAAATGAAAGTTCAAATTTAAACAAGTGTATTAACTAAAAATTATTTTAAGGTTTTAGTGAAAATTATAGTTTAATGCTTCTTATTTTGTAAAGTGACATTGATATAAACTGAATTTTTTTCGAACATTAAATTAAACCAGCCTCTCTTTCCCCCTACTCTTTCTTCATTAGTGCCCAGCTCATCCTTTACCTTTTCAATGCACCCCTACAACCTGTCAATTAACGAGTCTATTCCCTCCTCTTTTTCATACCTAACCTTCTCCTTTTCCCTCTTTTGTTCAAACACTTTTAATTTATCTACCCCCCAGACTCCCATTTTCATGTTTCTTTCGCACCCTTTTTCCTTTCTCACTCTGCCGCGCTTACCGACGCCTCTTCTTAGTCTAACTATGACCGGGAAGTGTTCGGACCCTATTTCATTCCCTACCTTCATACTCCCTATCATATGCCGCATTCTTTCTTCAGCCAAAATGTGGTCTATTACTGTTGCTCCCTTTCCTATGAATGTGATCTCCCCTTCCTCATCTCCTTTCATATTGCCATTGCATATAAACCACCCTGTTCCTCCTATCATGTCTAGTAACTTCCTCACCTCCCTGCCCGTCTCTCTATGTTTAGAGTTCCTTATAAATGCCTCCTCTCTCTCCATGTCAGATCTTCTTCAATTCTTTTCCTTCTCCCTCTCAATAATTTTTTTTCCTCCATAATTTTCTTTTTCTCGTCCTCACTCCCCACTTTTACTAGAAACATCCCTTCGTTTCCTTCCTTTGTCCCTCCTATTCTCTTGACTCCTTCTACCCTTACCTGCACTCTAATGTCTCGCAAAGGATTTGTTATTTCCACTTCTCCTGTTTCACTCTCCACTTTTAAGCCCTTAACTACTATGTTATTTTTCCTCTTTGCCCTTTCTTCCCCTTTTAATCTTCTTTCAATCTCACTGAGTCTTTTTTTTCAATCTTTCATTCTCACTTCGGACGTTCTTTTCATTCCCTTTAACTATTTCCTCATTTTCTATCTTTTCCCCCATATGTTCATTCCTAATTTCTAGACTAGATACCCGTTCTTCTAACTGTTTTATTTCTCTAGATCTCTGTTCGTCAAACTCTCTGTTTATTGTCAATGCTCTCTAGCTTACCCCAAACCATATCTTTCTCCTCCTTCCAACGTTTATCCCACTCTTCACATTTTTCTCTGACCTTTTTCACTTCCCCCCTTACATCGTTTCCCTGCCTTTTCTGCATCCACTCACCCTTATTTCCTTCACCAAAGCCAAAAATACACCACTTGTTAAAAAAAAGTTCCTTCGCGATCGGATGATTCTAATGTGCGGAAATGTGTATTTGCATTCGATTGTTCAAATCATATGGAAATACGTTTGATTTTTTCCTGACATTAGTATCAAAAGTCACCAATAAAAGAAATTTTCAAAAATGAATGTGATCTTAAAAGAAGATGTAGAGTAAAAATTATTTCCATGTTTGAATGAAAATGATTGTTTAATGCTTTTTATGTTATCATTTATAAAAAAATCAATTAATTGTTAGATGACTAATTGTTTCACAACATCGAACTAGATAAAGATTCAATTATAATTTTTTTTTTTAATTAAGTATTTTATGTTGTGCAATAATTATTTTTTTAACATTTTGATACCATTTTATAATTTCAGAGTTTTTAAGAAAAAAATGTTTTCGTTTTTTTACATCTGAGTAATCTTTTTTCTTTTAATTTTCTAAGAGATAAGTAAAATAAAATTATTGAAAAACTTATTTTAAGAATTAGAACAATATAAGCGTCTTAATAATTTCGAAAGATTTTGAGATTAAATTTTTTTCAAACAGATATGGGAAAATTTTAAGCAGTTAATATTTCATTTTGAAATCATAATTTTAAATTTGAAAGATTTCAAAATTGTTTTTAAAAAATTTATGGAGGATTTTAAGAAAATTGTTTCCATTTTTAAGGATTTAACTTAAATTCAGGTAAACTTAATTTTTTAGGGCATCAAGGGAAGGAAAAATATATAGTTTAGATTCATGGAAAAATTCCTGACAATTTTTTACTAATGAGTTCTAAGAGCTCATTACAAAAGATTAAAAAACGGATCAACAATTCAAATTCCAAAGTCCAAAGGACTTATATTTTCTTGACACTACTAATTTTAAGGTTTCATGAGTTCAGACTTACAAATAATGAGTTTCTGTCAAAAACTGAATGACACTTTTTTGAAATTCGAACTTTGATAATATGGATGTTCCATAAAGGCCCCCGCTGCGTGCCAGTTCGGTTGCCTTCACGGATCAACGATTAAAATTTTAAGCCGGAAGGGTAAATATTTTATATTCTAAAGAATGAACATAAAAAAATACGTTCATGCGTTCTAAAATTTCAAAAAACTATAAATCCATCTGTCCCGAAAACAACTTTTTTCCTGCTTTTTTTAAGAAAAAATTATAAATTTCATCTTTTATGAAAAATTTTTAATGTTCATAAAAAATTATATTTTTTTTTTTTTTTAATAACTTTTTTGTCACATGGTTAGAGTATAGCAGTACGGTACTAGTTAGCACTGACGCAGCACCGCCGCTCATGGTGAATTTCCTATTGGAATAGTACTGTGCTAGTAGCGATATCCAGTGCTGGCTCAACACTGAGAACCCAGTACAAAATAGTGTTATCATCCCAGAGATATGCCAGTACAGGTGCCATCACTAGCAAAAAAACCAACAGGGCTTTCACGGTGGCAACCATGAGGGATTCATGAGGGAGGCCCACGTTGGGCCCCTATGGATTACCATGTCGTTTCCATAAGGAACAACGGCTGGATTGCCCTCAGGGATTCCAAAAGGCAAGAGGGCAATCTATCTGGACCCTGACGGGGGCCCCTTTTATTTTTCCACACGGGTATGTAGAAGTTTTGAAACGATTAAAAACAATGAAAATTTATAGAATATTTTAGGACTTTTTTAAAAAAATCAGGATAATGACATAAATTCTTTAGGTTCCCAAAAAATTTCTTTCGATGTTTAAATTTGAAAAATGAGCCTTAGGAGAAAATTCAAAAGGATTTTGAAACATCAAATATTTTCTTAAATTTCGAAAAAGAGTAGAATATTTCAAAACAAAATGTTTAAATTTGGAAACATTAGAAAATAAAAAATAAATTAATTCATAAAATCCTATACATATTTCGAAGATTTAAGGAGAATAAAGAAGATTTTTAAACTGTAGAAGAATAAAAAAATTGAGATTTATGTAAAAGTTTTTAAACAAAAAAAAAGCCAGACGTTAAAAACGCAAACGTCTGGACACTAACGTTTTTTTCCAAATTAAAAATTGTGAACAAAATGTGTGGAAAACTGAAAACTTATATGGTAAAGTATCACATGCCCTCAATTAAAATAACTTTGAAAGGTCTGAAGTGAAGAAATAAATGTTATTCAAGTTCCTAGGAAAATTGGGGATGTTTTGAGGTAGCGTTTTACATTTTAAATAACTTTTCAAAATTTCAAGAAAAATTCCAAACAGATAAAATTTTTTTAAAGAATTTAAGAGGCATTGTATAGATATTTAATTTTAAAAGGGCTTGAACTTTTTATATTATTTTGTAAAATCCCGTAAAATATATTTTTTTAATCTAGATTTTTTGTTGACGAATCTAAAATATTCAAAAATTTTTTTTTATAATTTTCATCAAATTCGTAAGAAATTTTTGAAGATTTTGAGCTTAATTTTTTACATTTTAAATGATTTTTCAAAATTTCAAGAAAAATTGAATTCATTTGAAAATATTTTTAGGAATTTAAGAGGCTTTGCATAGATTAAAAATATTTTAAACCTTGAAAGCATTTCCGAAAATTTATGGAATATTTATCATTTCTCCTGAAATTATAAAAGCCCAAAATATCTTTTCAAAATTTGTAAAATCCTGTAAAATAAAAAATATTTTTTAAATCTTCTACATTCTTTTTTTGCCATTTCTGAAATATTTAAAAATCTATCCTAATTGTCTCATGAAAATTATAAAATTTATATAATTCTAAAAAAACTACTGATACTTCTTTCCTTGTAAATAATTTTAAAATGTGTGCAACTAAAAAAAATATCAAAAAAGCATTATTATGTTACGTCAAAATATTGTTTAATTTATTCATATACCGCACTTCGTCCTAAAATCTATTTTTACTTACGTAATGTTACGTAACTGCAGTTAGGGTGTGGGAAGGTAAAAGGGTTGAAATAATGTTATGTAATATGTGAACAAGAATATAAGGCTGGATTGTTCGTCTGTTTGAATACTATGAATATCCGTACGGAAAATTTTTGAATTTTGAAAAAAGTGGTCTCAAAAATTTTCAAAATACGCTCACTTTTTATCCAAAATGGCTGTCTAACGAACTTGACCTTTATTTTAGTACAATAAAAGAGTATACCAAAGGCCAATCCAATCTATCAATTCTTTCGAAAGTAATCGTGCTAAGAAACTAAAAATCTACAGACACAAAGAAAAACACACTGTTCTTTGTTCTGTTTTTTGTTCGAATCATGAAAAATAGCATTAAGAACATTTAAGATAAGTACATTTTTTAAAACCCACAGACGAGACGAATAACAAAATTAAAAAACATGAGTTTCTATGAGAATGTGACCACGCAGCAGGCTGATTTTTTATTGTAGATATAATTTTTCACGATTAAAACACAAAATACACATGCTATCGAAAAGTGATTTGAAATAAATTTGTAGATCTTTTTAAAATGCACAACTTTTGTCTGGTCATATTTTCACCTATTTTGCACAGTTTAACCGCAATATGTAATTTTTGATTCTCCTTTATTTTTTATACTTTCAAAACGTGAATTTTCAATTTTTTTAAATTCAAAAAGTTGTTCAAACAATCTTGTAAAAAATTCAAAAAAGAAACATTTTTCTTCTCTTGACTTTTTTCATATCGTGCGTTATTTGGCTTGAAATGTTGATTTTCTTTTTTTTTT
>NC_046662.1:133315171-133320465 GCF_010883055.1 Belonocnema kinseyi
GTTTTATCAAAAAAATTCATTCAGATAAATTGTTCGTAAAACCCTGTTTTTCGGATTCTGGGGGTTTCAAAATGTGGACATTTGACAAAAAAAAGTAGGGGGTAAATTTTACATAAATCTAACACCTTCTCTGATGAGAATGTGAAAAATGATATGAAGGTTTCTTGTACCATTCTCACTACAAGAAAATAATGATTTTGCAATTATAATTTATTTTAATACTTGAATCTATTAATAAATTAATGTAATGTTACATAAATGTCAAAATTCAGCGATACAAATCGACCCCGCCCCCACGTTTGAAAACACATTTATCCGTAAATGAATAAAATACGTAAAATAGACGATAAAGTTATGATGTCACGAGTTTTTATATGCCAAACAGTAATAGACCGAGCGTCGCACAAGTGTCGCCAATATTTCACGACTCGCCGCTGTTCACAAAAACTGACACCAACATCTGACGCAAAAGGGAAAATCGTGTCACCTCCCTGCTTAAATGTATGCCACTGTGTGGTCTGCTTTCGTGTCCATCTGAGGCATTTTTTACCTTCATCGTAAACGTGTTCTTATCAACCAATCTCGATTTTATTATCTACAAAGAGAAGCAGCAGCTTCCGTTACTAATTTAACGAAATAAAATACAATAGGAATCCCATTTGAGTAACTCGCATTTACGTCGTGCCTAGAATTACAGTCCTCGGCATTTTGTGGATGCGGGAACCACGGGAGCGAAAGCGAGGTGGTGCTCAGTCATGATTACCAAAAGCTATCCAGTTTCCAGAAAATTAATGAAGTTTCGAGGATAGGTTTCGCGTCGATATATCGACTTTTAACGCTATACATTAGAAGCTGGTGGTGCTTTTCACCATGAGAGAATATAAGACCTAGTTAAAGGCGAACATATCTGGGGAAACGATCATTTTTTTTGAAAGCTATACATTATAAACGCCTTGCTTGGTGCGACATCCAAGCGTCATACCAATAACACGCGGCTAACATACTGTCAGACTTGATAATTATTAATTTAAAAATATATTTTTCATTTAATAGTATAAGGTCTGGCTTTTTGATCACATAACTAATATAATCTATAATGATAATGTTTTCACGTACAGCGTTTGTGAAATGACAGACCCACAGTCCTCGAGCGGTGAGTCGTGAGCAGAGGCATGAGAGAACGGGCTCAGTCCCTTTTGTATGGGGAAAAAATTATGACTTCGAAATCGCATAAAAGTGATATTTCTACTGTAAATGATGATAGCAGTTATTAATTAGCATATTTTACATAAATAAAAAAAATAGTTTGTATATCATTAAGAACTGAATGCAGAAGACAATAGACAAAAGAGCTCCATCTTCGGGATTTTTAATCAATCTGACCTAGGCCCAGTTCCGTTTAGCATTGCGTATATATATTAAAACAGAGCTAAATCAGACAATTTTTACCCAGGTGTGTATTAGAGTAGTTCATAAATACATTGTATGTCCGAAATTTGGTTCGAATTAGACCTGTGCATTGTTCGAATCGAACCGGTTTTTTTTTCAAAGCGACGTAGCTCACGTAAAGTCGAAAAAAATCCGATTCGAGCGGTACAGACCGAAAGTGTTCCTAATCGAATTTCGACGCATTCAGTTCGATTCGAAAGTAAACCGATTTCAAGCTGACAGTTCGAAAATCTTTCGAATGGACGTTCAGCGCGTTCAGTTCAAATCGAAGTGGGCAATTCGAAAGTCTTTCGAACCGGCATTCGACGCGTTCCGTTCAAATCGTAAGAAAAACGATTCGAAGTGGGCAATTCGAAAGTCTTTAGAACCGACAATCGACGCGTTCAGTTCGAATCGGAAGAAAAACGATTCGAAGTGGGCAGTTCGAAAGTCTTTCGAATCGACATTCGACGCGTTCAGTTCTAATGGAAAGGAAGCCGATTCGAATTCAGCAATTTGAAAGTCTCTCGAATCCACATTCTATCCACTCAGTCAGAATGGAAGAAAATTTATTTGAATTCGGCAATTCAAAAGTCTCTCGAATCGACTTTCGAAGCTCCCAATTTTTCGATTGATATTACGATTCGAACTGATGCAAGGACTACCGCCTTCTGCATTTTTCCCGCAAGTGTTTAAGCATACTGTCGACACGCAGGGATGCAATCGTTGCAACTCCCTTATAATGTCTCGATACCTCTCTTTCTCTTCATTCTCCTTGGCTACGATCTTTTTGTCAGCTGGTGCCGAAAATTCGATAATGAACATGGTTTGCTTCTCGAAGTCAAGAAGAGCCATATCAGGCCTCGAGTAAGCAACAGAAACAATTGTAGAGAATATAAAGTTCCAGTATATGCGGCACTTCCCATTCTCAACAATTGACTCGATTTCCCTAGGAGCATTTACAGGAGCGATATTAAGGTTAATGCCGTAAGAGTAACAGAGATGGTAATAAAGCACTCTTAGTGCCGCATTGTGCCTTTGAATGTAGGTCGTTCCCGCGTGAGTTGGAAAACTACATAGTATGTGAGCTGAATGCTTGGGGTGTGCATGACACGCCCTGCAGCTACCATCAGGAATGCCTTAACTCAAAATCTGGCGACGGTATATTAAAGTGGGAATGGCACCGTCTTGGCATGCCAAAATGAAACCCTCCATACCAGACTTCAATCCGGGCGATTTAAGCTAACGTTAGCTCACAAGACATTGACTAATCCTTCACATTTCTGTAGAAGATACCGTGCATCCTCTTATCGAGAAGCTGTTCACGAAAGTTTTTCTCTGGTGCTTTCTTAATTCGGGCTTTCAGGTGTGAGTACTCAAAATAGATAAGATTTGATGCATTTTGCTCACCCCTAATACTGAAGTTAAGTTCGAGTGTTTCAGCAGCCTCCTCCGCTGCTTTGTACAGAAACGCTCCTTTGCCCACTTCTTCGTGATTCCTGACCATTTTAAGAAGTGGGTCTCTTCCATTTGCAAAACTATGTGCTGTAGCCAGAATAATCCTGTTGTGAAGACATTCAAGGCTCAATATTCCGCGACCAAATTGACGGCCATGGAACTACTCCAAATGAATAGAGTACTACCGGGACCGGAAGCATGTTCGCTGCAGATACTTTGTTCCTCGCCGACAGTTCGGAAGACCAAATCTGCCGGAGGAGATGTTTGTATCTGCATCGGAGAGTATCTTTTATAGATGTCCCATCCTGAATGCGGCTCTGTGGCACGCCCAGGTATGTATAAGTCTCTCCAGCGCAAAGGTGTCGTATAGCGCTTCTATTAACGAGCTCAGGATCTTCAGGGATGTCATTAAGTTTTCCTCGCTTCAAATAAACATTGGCGTATTTGTCTAACCCAAATTCCATTCCAATTTCCTTAGTATATCGTTCGACAATCCCTAGAGCTAGATGTAGCTGCTCTTTGTTTTTAGCATAGACCTTAAGATCGTCCATGTAAAATACATGAGTGACCTTGTAATTTCGATATGACCGCACAAGTACCCGTCGGAATGGCGAAGTGCTAGAGATAGTAGCAATAATTTAAGGCAAAAGAGAAGTAGGCTCATAGTGTCGCCCTGAAAGACACCTCTCTAAAAGGTAACCTTGTTAGTTGTCACACGATTTTTTTTTCAGGTGAGATAGTAAATCTGGTTTTCCAAAGCGGCATCAATCTATCTATGCACCTAACTATTTGCGGATGAACCTTTAAGATTTCTAAAAGACAGATGATAAGTATATGGGAGGTCGAATCGAAAGCTTTCCGATAATCAATCCAGGCCATCGATAGGTCACGCTGGTAGAATGCTGCATCTTTGGAGACACATCTATCGATGAGCAGGTTCTCTCGGCCTCCCGCTACGCCTTTCTTTAAGCCTCGTTGTTCATACATTTCTTGTCACACAGGTTCAATTGCCCGAACAATCCTACTATTTAGGATAGCTGTGAATATCTTATACAGTGTGTACAGACAAGTGATTGACCTGTAATTCTTCGTCCACTAGAATGTTTTGATACAATCTGGTCCTGAAGTGGAATAGTTCTTCATCCCTCTTAATACTTTTTTCACCTCCTCGGCAATGATGGGTGGGCATTCTTCATCAGGTGTTATGAGGGCACCACACAGCTCCTTGAAGAGATTTATATTTTCTGAGTCTTTGTCCAGTCTATGCTGCACTTCGTAGACTTCTCTCCAAAATACTTCGATCTCTTCTGGTTTGGGCGGGTGGTCGACAGTAACTGGAGGGTCTTGTAAGAGTCGAGATGGATCAGAGAGAAACTGTTGATTTTCTCTAACCCACCTCTCCCTCCGCTCTAGACTTCTCTTAGCGTTAGATAGTATCCGTATTCTCTTAACAATATGCTGCCTGATGGTCAGCAGCTTTGACTTGTTATGTGTGTGATAATGGGTCTGGAGTTCGCGCGCGAACTTTCGAACCTTGGCGGTAAAATTCCTGCCAAATGTGATATAGTCAATCACACATTGAATGCGGGACGCATACTGTCTTGCCCACCCTATCTTTATGGCAAGTTGATGCATTCGTCTTTTGGTCTTATGATCAGCCGTTGGTTTTGTTTTACGGTTCGCATCGGCCAAAGCTCTCGCTGCATTATACACACAATAATTGATAGCCCAGAGGTCGGATTCACCGGAAAAATGTCCACGAAGCTCGTCATCCATTTCAGCCAGATCTTTAGGCCTGAGAGAAACCTTGGTGTTGATGTTTCTCCGGGTCGTAAAGCATCGCTCTTCATTTATTGGATGCCTGCCCGCGGTTGGTCTTAGTGTCGCCTCTCTTTCTTTGTTGCCGGCTTGTTTTAGCTGTGGTAGAATAGGCGTTCCGCTTACATAGCCCCTTTTACGGAGTAGTTCAGCATGGCCACGCTCGCATCGTAGCACTCTAGCAAGTCGTAATTCAGTTGCTCCGTCCACCTAAAGGTCGCGAGAACCCGCCGATCCATCGCATTGAATCCATTTTCATTGGCTCCCCCAGTTCTAGATTGGTCGGCATTGTTGGCCGACCCATTGTCGGGAGCCCTGCGCGTTCTGTTGCTTTGAACCGCACTTACTACAACTATGTTTGGTGTTGTCATTGTTGTTCCCATGAGAAGCTAGGAAAAGGGGTTCCTCCATCCTTGTAGAGCCCCGCATGCAAGGATAAGGCTGCGTACTTCGAGAGATCACCAGGTATCCCAGAGTCACCGTTCTAGACACCTCACCCAGGTGCCATTCAGCTTTCGGCACGGTTTTCACACCTCCGCTTGGGGGTCAATTCCTTCGGGACCACATCTGGACAATTGTCCGCGAGTGCC
>NC_046662.1:133320565-133323769 GCF_010883055.1 Belonocnema kinseyi
ATATGCCCCATTGTAGAACGATTATTTGGCGCTGCTAAAAATAAACAAAATAGGTTTTCTCAGGAACGCGGCCACAGAACAGCATAATTGTGCCTCTTAACATGTTTTCCAGGTATTGCAAAAATCCTGGGACCTTCTGTATATAATAAGAAAAATATGTAATAGAGATGAGATAGAAACCCATGTGCAAATTTTTCAGTGGGCCATAGTCGGTTCAACTTTCTCGGAGTTGGGCTACCCAGGTGCGAATTCAGGTCGGCGCCCAGAGCAGGTACGTTGGCCCAAAGTCGGACCGACTTTGGCCCGCCGTAGATCGGCAGCCAAAGTTGGGCCACCTTTTATACTTATAAGATACTTTTGTCAGCCCAAACTAAACAGCCAACGTTGGCAGACAACGTGGGACCGACTTTTAGCCCAACTTTGGCCCGAACATGGAACAACATTAGGGCAACTATGGGAAATCTTTCGTTAACGTGTAAATCCGACTACTGGTCCAACTCTGGGCCAAAGTCGACCCAGATATCGGCATGAAGAGATTGAGAAAGTTCTGAAGAAGTTAGGCGGACTATTGGCCCAACAATGGCCCAAACATGGACCAACCATCGGGGCAACTATGGGACATCTTTCGTTAAGGAGTAACGCCGACTACCGGCCCAACTCTGGACCAAAGTCGGCCCAGAGATCGGCATGAAGGGATTTAGAAAGTTCTGAAGAAGTTGGCCGACTATTGACCCAAACATGGACCAACCATCGGGGCAACTCTGTGACAACTTTTGTTAACGAGTAACGTCGCCTACGGGCCCAACTCAGGGTCAAAGTCGGCCCAGAGATCGGCATAAAGGGACTTAAAATATTTAAGAAGATTTAAAAAAAGCAAAAGAATTTTCAAGAGATTTTAGAGGCTTTAAAATACTTTTTTAGAGTCCGAAAGATTTTTAGTGATTTTAAGGGATTTTGTGCCATTTCAATGGATTTAATATGGCTTAAAAAGTGAGTAAAGAAATTTAAAATCTTAGAAAGCATTTTAAATGATTTAAAAAAAATCAAAAGTGTTTAAGGATTTTCATGTAATTTAATAATATTTTAATGCATTTAAACAGACTTTCAGGAATTTAAAGGGACTTAACTGGAGTTATTTGATTAAAATTTTTTTAAATTTATAAACGAATTTTAAAAGATTTCAAAATAATTAAAAGAGTTCAAGATATTTTAAATGAATTTAAGAGATTTTAAGTAATTTCGAAGAATTATTGAGGAATTTCGGTATTATTTAAATGACTTTTAAGATTTTAAAGTAATATTATGTGCGTAGCAATATTCTTTATAGAATGGTTCACAGAAATTTGCAGACGGCCAAGCACAGCTGTCGGTTATATGTCAGATTTTTTTGTAATACTTCCAGCTAGGTTAGCCGAGAGGTCTTAGGCGTTAGGAATGGGGAATGCGAAACTTGTAGGGTGCGAAACCCAAGGCGAATAAAAATTTTCATAGCGTGTGTTTATAAACAGTGTAGTGATTATATTATCTTTATTAAACTACCCAACGTATTCTCTACTATAAGATTAATTCTATAAAATTTAATGGATATTTTTTTCCGTATAATTGCCATAGTTGGCCCGATTTTGGTAATGGATATTGTACCAATGGTCGGGACAAAGTTATAATTTAGCCGTTGTGCTGACTTCTAGTAGTCATCGTAGGGCCAACCATGGTAGCCAATAGTCGGCAAACAGAGTTGGGCCATAGTTATCATTTTGGTATGTTGGCCAATGCATGGTCGGCAAGGTTAGCCCAACTCCGAGAAAGTTGCCCCAACTATGGCCCAAAGGAAAACTCGCAACTGGGTAACTTTGCCAACCAGGCCTTGGCCAATATACCGAAATGATAACTATGGCCCAACTCTGTTTGCCGACTATTGGCTACCATGGTTGGCCCAACCATGACTACCAGAAATCAGCCCAACGGCGAAATTATAACTTTAGCCCGCCCATTTTAGCCGACTATTGGTACAATGTCCATGATCAAAATCAGGTCAACTATGGCAATTACACAGACCAAAAATATCCATTAAGTTTTATAGAACTAACTTATATTAGAGGATACGATGGGTAGTTTAATAAATATAATACAATCACTACACTGTTTATAATCGTACGCTATGAAAATTGTTATTCGCCTTGGGGTTCGAACCCTATGTGTTTCGCATTCCTAATTCCTAACGTCTAAAGCTTCTCGGCTAACCTAGCTGGAAGTATTACAAAAAAAATCTGAAATATAACCGACAGCTGTCCACTGCCGTCAGCAAATTTCTGTGAACCATTCTATAAAAATACTGCTACGCTCATAATAATATATGTAATAAGATTTCAGATTTTAGAAATCTCACAAATTATTATTTAATATTTTATTTAAGTTCTAACGAAATTCCTCAAAAATTCTTCAAAATTAGTTAAAATCTCTTAAATTCAATAAAAATTAAAAATGCTTTCTAAGATTTTAAATTCCTTTACTCACTTTTTAAACCATATTAAATCCATTGAAATGGCACAAAATTCATCAAAATCACTAAAAATCTCTTGGACTCATAAAAAGTATTTTAAAGTCTCTCAAATCTCTTGAAAATTCTTTTGCTTTGTTTAATTCTTCTCAAATATTTTAAACTTCTTTAAAATTACTTGAAATATTTTGAAATTCATTTATTAATTTTTTTCTCTTTTTATTAAAACCAATTTTTCCCTTTATGTCGATCTCCGGACCGACTTTGGCCCAGAGTTGGGCCAGTTGTCGGCGTTATTCGTTAACGAAAGATGTCCCATAGTTCACCCGATAGTTGGTTACTGTTTGGGCCATTCTTCGGCCAATATTCGGCCTAACTTCTTCAGATCTGTCTAAATCCCTTAATGCCGAACTCTGGGCCGACTGTGGCCCAAAGTTAGGCCAGCAGTCGGTCCCACGTTGTCTGCCAACGTTGGCTGTTTATGTTGGGCCGACATAAATATCTTATAAATATAAAAGGTGACCCAACTTTGGCTGCCCGATCTCCGGTGGGCCAAAGTCAGTTCGACTTTGGGTTAACGCACTAACTTTGGGTGCCGACCTGAATTCGCACCTGGGAAATTCAAAACCTGCGTGCTAGAAAAAATATTTTAAATAAATTTTTTAATACGGCTTTCGATGGCGTCCTTATTACTTTAATTTTAAAAG
>NC_046662.1:133323869-133342173 GCF_010883055.1 Belonocnema kinseyi
GAAGGTCGTATATGTTACTGTATTAAATCTTTGAACTATCAGTCAAATATTTTCAAAGAAAAAGCCAAAATACCGAATGACCTTTATCGGGTCCAACATGGTTTCTGCGACCTTGTCTTAATTGTAACTCAATTTCTCTTAAGAAGGCAAAAGCTTGTTGCAAGTATACCTCTTGTACACCTGTTCCAACCTCCTTCCGTAGCTTTTGATCGTATTATCATGTCGAAACAAAGAACTTCACTGAGAGCGTTATATCCTGAAAAAGACTATCGTCAGTTGACTCACACACATGAAACTCAAATATATCGGACCCAGTATTGCATTGTTTCAAATGTTAGGCAGTTTCTACTCTAAAGCTGCCAAAGTGTCTAAAATAATAGATGAAATATTTTTATTGCTGGAATTTGTTTTATGATTTAACCCATGCCACGTTCTATTTGCGTCAAGAATGTATTTGTGTTCTCAGATACAACGCCAACGGTTGCGAAAAATGTAGAAAATTCCTATAAATCGTAGTTACTTATGAGATTTCAAATCTTGTCGAACTCCAAAATCACGATTGCTCCTTATATATGAAATATCGTAAACACCCACATTAAAAAATATTTAAATTTCAGAAAGTTCATAAATAATTGAAGCTTTAGAGGCAATTGAGAACGATATTTAATGCGATAGATTAAAGAGATTTGTTAACATTAACATAACAGATTCTTGTTCTAAATATAAAGCAGCACCAAATACCATATAAAATTGCCTATATTCTCGCAAAGAATTGAAGATTAAGAGGCTGGTTAGAACGATTTTTAATGAATTAAAAACAAATGATCTAACGCCACTTGACAGGAAAATTGTACATGGTTACCAAATATACATAGACGTAATGGGTTTTATTAGGTATACAATTTTTGCGTATTGGCTATTATCGGGTGGGATAAATTAATAAGATTTGTTAACATTAACAGAACAAATTTTTCTTTCTAAATATTAAGCAACACCAAATATAGAGTTGCCAATATTCTCGCAAAGAATTGATGATTTAGAGGCTGGTTAGAAAGATTTTTAATGAATTAAAATTATTTCTCGAAAAAAAGATCCTACTCCATCTTCACTCCATTGAGAATCGAATCACAAAAATTCTGATTTCCGGTCAGGTTCTTTTCCAATTAAGCTATTAGCGGGATCAGATTAAGAACTCTTAATTCAGAAAGATAACGCTAATTTTTAGCTAGGTGTTAATGGCACAAGTAATTATTTTTTTATTTATCTGCTATATCACCAGAGAGTGTACCTTATCGACAGTAGATCAACCCTCCAAATCATGAAGGCAGAAAATCTACACAATATCGATCAAATTAAGAATCTTCAATAACAAAAATGCTTAACGTCTTAATAAGACTAGATGGAAAATAATATTTTCAAATTAAAATTATTTCTTGAAAAAAAGATCCTACTCCATCTTCACTCCATTGGGAATCGAAACACAAAACTTTCATCAATCTCTGATGATATAGCAGATAAATTCAAAAATAATTACTTATACCATTAACACATTGCTAAAAATTAGTGCTATTTTCTGGAATTAAGAGTTCTTAATCTGATCTCTCTAATAGCTTTATTGGAAAAGCACCTGACCGGAAATCAGAAGTTTTGTGGTTCGATTCGCAGTGGAGTGAAGATGGAGTAGGATCTTTTTTTCAAAAAATAATTTCAATTTAAAAATATTATTTTCCATCTAGTCTTATTAAGACGTTAAGCATTTTCTGCTATTGAAGATTCTTAACTTGATCGACATGGTGTAGATTTTCTGCCTTCATGGTTTGTAGGTTGATCTACTTCCGGTAACGTACAATCTCTGATGATATAGCAGATAAATTTAAAGATTTTTAATGAATTAAAAACACATGATCTAACGCAACTTTACAGAAAAATTGTATATGGTTACCAAATGTACATCGACGTAATAGGTTTTATTAGGTATACAATTTTTGTATATTAGTTATTATCGGGTAGAATAAATTAATGAGATTTTTTAACATTAACAGAACAAATTTTTGTTCTAAATATTAAGCAGCACCAAATATTTAGTAGGGTAAGACGATTTTTAACAAATTAAAAACAAATTATGTCAAGCAACTTGAAAGAAAAATGGTATATGGTAACCAAATGTACGTCGACGTAATGGGTTTTATTGGGTATACCATTTTTGCGTATTGGCTATTATCGGGTAGGATAGATTAATGAGATTGATATTCTCGCAAAGAAATGAAGCTTTAGAGGCTGGTTAGAACGATTTTTAATGTATGTATGTATGTATGTATGTATGTATGTATGTATGTATGTATGTATGCATGTCTGTATGTATATAAGTACGTATGTATGTATGTATGTATGCATGTATTTAATCTCTCCCTTTTGCGGGTATGAGGTCCTCCGCTCCCTATACATATATTTACAATTCCATCCTTAGTTAAACTTAACTACTACTTATATTCTACTCTTTCGCATCCACTGCCATCCAAGATCCATCATACACACTCATTCACATTAAACTATCCCTCTCCTTCTCCTGTACATCTCTCTAATACATGTACATTAGGTATACAATTTTTGAGTATTGGCTATTAGCGGGTGGGATAAATTAATGAGATTTGTTCACATTAACAGAACAAATTTTTGTTCTAAATATTAAGCAACACAAAATATAAAGCTGCCAATATTCTGGCGAAGAATTGAAGATTTTGAGGCTGGTTAGAACGATTTTTAATGAATTAAAAACAAAAGATCTAACGCAACTTGACAGGAAAATTGTATATGATTATCAAATGTACATCGACGTAATGGGTTTTATTAGGTGTACTATTTTTGTGTATTGGCTATTATCGGTTCGGAGAAATTGACTGAATTCAATAGCGTCAATAAACCGCAGTTTTGTTCAAAGCATTAATCAGTTTCAACTATAAAACCTTTAAAGTCTCTAAAAGAATAGATGATATATTTTGATTCAGTTGCAGGTATTATTTTTACGATTTAACGAATGTTATATTTTAGTCACGTAAAGAGATTAAACTTATTGTTTCAGGTACATTGAACACGATTGCAAAGATTTCAGAAAATTTCAATCTAGTCTAAATTACTCTTAAGATTTCTTACCTTCGAGCCGATCAGAATCTTAATTGACTCTTTTCTATGTTGCTTTGTAAATCTACAAGAACTAATAATTATTGAAACAATTTTTATCAAAAAATTAAGAGTTTGCCCTTTTTTCTACATGTAAGTTTGTTTACGAAGTTAACTAAGAATGTCTACCCGATGACTATTTTCTATTTTGCTATGCAAATTTACATAAACTGTTAATTATTTAAACAATTTTAATTTAAAAATTAAAAGTACCCTTTTATAAGAGATGTATTTGCGGAGTCAACCAAGAATGTCTATTCGATGACTCCTTTCTATTTTGCTTTGAAAATTTACAAGAACTATTGATTATTTACAGAATTTCAATTTAAAAACTAAGACTTTAACCGTTTTGACACGAGTGAATTTTTTGACGGAGTCGACTCTGAATGTCTATACAATGACTCTTTTTTTATGCAGCTTTTCAATTTTACAAGAACTATTAATTATTCAAACAATTTTAATAGAAAAATTAAAAGTTTGGCCTTTATCCTACGAGTCAATTTGTTTTCGAAATCAACTAAGAATGTCTATACGATGACTCTTTTCTATGTTGCTTGGCAAATTTACAAGAACTATTAAGTATTTAAAGAATTTTAAGTACAAAATTCAGACTTTGGCCTTTTTCCTACAAATTCAATTTTTTTACGGACACAAGTAAGAATGTCTATAAAATGACTCTTTTTATGCTACTTTTCAAATTTACAATAACTATTAATTATTTAAACAATTTTAATTAAAAAAATAAAAGTTTGGCCTTCATCCTACGAGGCAATTTGTTTTCAAAGTCAACTAAGAATGTCTATACGATGGCTCATTTCTATATTGCTTTGCAAATTTACATAAACTATTAATTATTTAAACAATTTTAATTAAAAAACTAAAACTAACCTTTTTTCAACGAGCTAGTTTATTTGCGGAGTCAACTAATAATGTCCATCCGATGACTCTTTTCTATTTTGCTATGCAAATTTACCTAAACTATTAGTTATAAAAAACTAAAAGTGACCTTTTTCTAAGAGTCAGTGTGTTTGCTGAGTCAACTAAGAATGTCTATCCGATGACTCATTTTCATACTTCTTTGCAAGCTTACAAGAACTATTAATTATTTGCACAATTTTACTTAAAAAATTGAAATTTTGGCCTTTATCGTAAAAGTCACTTTTTTATGGAGTCAACTAAGAATGTCTACACAATGACTCTTTTCTATGTTGCTTCCAAATTTACAGGATGTATTATTTATTTAAACAATTTTAATTAAAAAATTGAAAGTGCTCTTTTTTTAAGAGTCAATGTGTTTGCGGACTCAACTTAAAATGTCTATCTGATAACTTCTTTTTATGTTGCTTTGCAAATTTACAACAACTATTAATTATTTAAAGAATTTGAATTTGCAAAATTAAGAGATTAACCTTTTTTCTACGAGTGAATTTGTTTACGTAGTGAACTAAAAATGTCTTTCGGATTGACTCTTTTCTATGATGCTTTTCAAATTTACAAGAACTATTAATTATTTAAACAATTTTAATTAAAAAATTAAGAGTTTGGCCTTTACCCTACGAGTCAATTTGTTTTCGAAATCAACTAGGAAGGTCCATTCGAGGACTCTTTTCAATGTTGCTTTGTAAATTTACAATAACTATTACTTATTGAAACAATTTCAATTTAAAAATTCAGAATTTGGTTATTTAAAAAAGGAAAGGGTCAGTTTTTTAGAAATTCAAGTAAGAACATCTTTCCGATTAATTATAATCATCAAATTTTCATTATTTATTATTTAAACTACTTTCATGAGCAAATTAAGAGTTTGGGCATATTCTGAATAATAGGCTTAATTTGTTTACGGAATCAAAAAAGAATTTATTTCAAATCACTTTTTACTACGACACTTTGCAAATTTACACAAATTATTTAGTATTAAAATAAATTTCATAAACAAATTCAGAACTTGACTGTTTTTTATATTTTGAACCATTTGAACATTTTAAACAAATTAGTTTTTATAAGAAAATGTATGCACTATATATTTAATAAGAATTAAAAAAGAAATTAAAACTGTATGATGGTAAAAACTTTCATTTTCATTAGTATCAGTAATTATTTCTTTTTATTAATTTCTTCCATGTAATTTCATAATAGTCAGTATGAATTTCAGTACAATTTGATGACAATGCGACTACAAACGAAATTATTAGAATTAATCTCAGTTGTCGAAACATTTGGCCCGATGAGATGAAAACTGTATCATCTCTAAAATTTCTATAATATTAGTTAGTAATTATAGTTTTGATTTTTTAAATTCAAAAATAGTTTACTTTTTAAATATTTCAACTAAAGTTATGTAGGACCAAACGTTTAAATTTACCATTAATAATTTATTTATTTACTTATTTATTCAAAATAAACGGACAAGCCCTTTGTACAGTGATCAATTTACAAGTTATCAATTTCAAGTGTATCTTAAATCTACAACTAAAGCCAAAACATATAAGAAAAACTTATGCCAGGTTGTTAACAGTTCTGTAAAGCTCTGTTCTGAAGTGCGTTGCTGATGGGTAAAAAAAATCAAGGTCTGATCCATATAAGTTTGCCTCATTACCAATTCGACTTAGGACTAGTTCTAGTTTGTTTATAATTAATATGTGCAGCTTTTTTAGATTGGATTAAATTTTTTAGTTCGCAATTAAACCACGGTGGATAAGTGGACGCTTTGATAATATGCGAAGGGACATAATAATCAAATGATAAGATTAAATGCGTATAAAGTATATCAACCGCACTGTCTGAGCACGTTACTGAGATAGTTACAAATTCCGACATAATTAGCTCTCTTAAAGTCAAATCTAATTATATGGTCGTTGTAAAATTTTGAATTATGGGCAGATTTTGATAAACTTAAATCGCATGTGTGAGGTGGGTGATATTTGTAAACCGGTAGTAAGGGGCCAACTGCAATGGTTAATATTGTTTCACTAGAATTTGTAAAAATTAGATCTAACAATGATCCGTATTCATTTCTAATATTATTAACTTGAAAAAATTTAAGTAATCAAGTGAATCAGAAATTATATTAATTATGTCACTATGAATTCGCAGTGACAATTCACTCGGTACAGAAGTAGGCCCCTTTACAATGTCATCAATCCACTTAGCATATGGTAAATTAAAATCTCCAAAAATATATATTTTCGTTTCGGGGAAGGAGCAGACCACTTCTTCGGTAATTTCACACATGTCAGTATATTTTTCTAAGCTAGAATTTGGCGGGATATAAAAAAACTCCCACGATAATGTGACAGGATCCTACTCACAATTTAACAAAAGCATGTTCGACCGATTTCTTATTTGTAAAAAGTTGCACACCACGTAAGCCATATTTGGCTGCAATCAGCACTCCATCACCGCGTAAATGATCGCTATAGCATCATAAATAATTTGAAAATGAGAGCATATAAGCGCATGGGAGTATGACGAGCGGGGCTACATCAGGCGTACGGAGCTGGCTGAAAAACGGCACCAACAGAATATGAAGGAGGCTCGGACAGGTCGTAGAAAAGTTGCAGCTGAGCAGCAATCATTTTATGAGCAAGAGGAAGGCGAATTGTATGGCCCTGGAATAGCAGAACAACTCTAAATATGAATCAGTAGTCAAAACTTCAAAGGCGCTTTTCTCGAAACTGCATTTTTCAAAGTGGCTGCAGTTGTAACTCGAAAACTAATTAACCGATCAACTTAAAATTTTATACGGGTATTCGGGATATGTTTTTGCATCGGATGAAGCACAATCTTTGTGACTTTCAAAAAATGAAATTTTGCCATGCGAAAAATGCGCGTTTTTAATGCAAAATCGAAATTTTTTTCAAAACGCTGCCATTTTTTGAATTTTAAATATTTTCAAGAGATAGTGATTCAACCAGTGGAGAATCTCATATGGCTTAAAGGGAAATTTTAATTTTTTGATTTCAGGCATCTCAAACGTGACCTACAACTGTAGCCGTTTTTCAACTTTTTTTGAGGACCTCCAAAGCGCCACATATTACTCGACTTCAGATTACCATTTATATTTCAAATTTTGTAGAATTTTGTTTTAAGAGGTACTAAATATAAACGCAAAATTTTAGACAATTCGATCACGTCGTTTTTTTAAACCCGAAAAACCCTTGATTTTAGACTCCAGAAATTAGCGTAGCCCCTTAATTTCAAGAGAATATTCCCATTTTTTTTTAAATGAAGGAATTTTAGATAATTTTGGAAGAATTAAAAATAATGTTCTTAAATATTTGCAGAGATTTTAAAATTCTTAAGCGTTTTAAGAATTTGGAATGTTTAAAGATAATACAGCAATTTTCTTAAGATACCTGACAAAATTTAAAATAACTTTTTATTTAGAAAAAAATAGTTTTAACAGAATGTTTAAAAATATTTCAAAACAAACACAGTTTTCGATAAATGAATAACAATTGAACAATTACTATTTTTTACGACTTAAAATAAAATTAATTTCTCTTTTTATATACAAAAATTTTAATTAAATAGAAAATTATAATCGTTCAATTTTTATTCATTTATCGAAACCTGTGTTTATTTTGAAACCTTTTTAAATTTTCTTTAACAAATATATATTTTTTGTAATTTCATTAATGCTGTTTTTAATAATTTTCTACGCAATTTTACTCAGATGTGAAAGAAGTTTATTAGTCGATAATTATTAACAAGATAATGATTTGGTATTAAAATGTGTATCACCCTCCGTTATTTGATTTGAAGAAATTTATTCTTAATTGATCACTGGGGTTATAAATTAATAATTCACGATAATCTTGCGACGTTTCGTCAGATTGGTTTTCTGACCTCTTCAGGCTGATAACTTAAAAAAACGTTTCACATTTAAAATAAAAGAAAAAGTTGAAAAATTTCTTACTAGTTGAAATTTTTCAACTTTTTCACTGGAACCTATTTCACCAATATTCATCCTTGGGTCCTTTTCTTCGAATCACCGATTTTTGTCTGCAATTATACAACGCCATGAGACATCGTTCCAAGGTTACATCACCTTACATCACTGCTTCCAAACTTAGGCAGAATGGTCTGCGCTTGATTCAACATGAATAGCATCGTGTCATTCCTAAGAAAATTGCAGCCTTGAAAAAAAGATAAGATTTAAAAACGGAGTCATCTTTTAAGATTTAATTTATGTATGGGTGGCGAACTTCTGCGAGTTAGGGAACTTTTAAATCATTATCTTGCATTTGATGAGGTGCAGTGACTGGGTTATGAGTAACGCAGTAGTAGGGTTGTGAATAAATACTACCATTCATTTCAACTGTACATTATAATTGACGAAATCAGTAAATTTATTGGGCGTACAAACCTTTCATGGCGAAATGACCGAGTGCGCACCCGCCCTATTTAAATAAGTGTGATAATAAATTGTAAATAAATAACACACACATTATGACGAGTAAATAACTGCTAGTTTACGAAATTTATTGTGAATATTCCACCCCAGTCGACTAATTCTTGATTTGGAAGAACGCTGACTTGAACCACTGAAAGGCGAAATGAACTTGACCGAAGTGAGTGATTATCCGATTTCAAGACTCGTGCCTACCATTTGAGCACCCGATGTTAAATCTCTAGTATTTAACTTCACGAAATAGAGATTGATTATGGTCGCATACTTGGCAGTCGTCGCCTTCTACGAAGGGATCCTCTCATTTTCCAGAGTTATTGTTGGTCCAGCTTTCCAAAAGTCCTAATTTTAATAATTAACTTTACGTAGCCTGCCACTCCCGTCTTGAGTTCATAACAACGAATGCTGAATCAGAAAGAGAGGGACCACAGAAAGAGACTAGTGACGACCGCCAGTAAAGGTGCCTATAACATGACGGCGCTACGTGGCGATTTTCGATTCTTTATACGGATTTTCCGTCGTCCGCTAACCGCCGACGTGACTATGTGTATGTTGACGCCTATCAAACTGCAGGACTATCGCAGTATTGTGATCCTCGTTCACTGGTATTCTTGAATGAAAGGGATTTACATCCGATCGTATGTGCCAGAGAACTCCTCTGCCTTTCGTCATTGAGAAACATCTAGCCATACGGGCCCACCACGTGAAATGGCAGCCTCCATTGCAAATATCCGACGACGAGTGTGCTTGAGTGTGTGTGTGTGTATGTGTGAGCGACTTGTCCCACCCCCATTCCCGTTTGTTTCGAGCAGCGTATGAAAGGAAAAATTACAAAACAAAGCATGAATAAAATGGATTAAATATTTAATTACTTAGAATCCTATAGTATGGCCAGTATAGTGAGTGTTATTCTCTCACAACCTAGTCACCAGAATCTTACAGGTCGCTAGGTTGTGTCCAGTAATTATGTAATTTAACCTTATGAAGATTAAGACTACTAATAAAGTTAATTAATTTAAATAAATAAGAAAATAACATGTATTGATTGACTTTCAAGTGAGTATTATTCGCGCAAACTAATATTGTTTCGACAAATACTCTCGCCATTTGAGACAGCCTATTTAGTGCCGAGTAAAGGATAAAATAATAGAATTGTAATTATTTTTCAACAGAATAAGCTAACTGCGAACGGCGAGATTATTAGTCAAAACTATATGAGTTTGTACGACATATACACATTTAAAAGTTCAATACATCTGGGAATATATGTATATACCCAAATGTATTCGCGATGTCACTGAACACAGTATCGTGCTTTTTAACTCTACGTTGCTTAAACTGAGATTGCATTGCATTTTTCAATGATGAACCTATGAAAGAAAATGTAACTATAATTTGCAAGGCCAATTATGAAAGGATGTAACTGATGCCATCTTTGTTGAAACTAAAGGCTAGTTTGTTAAGGAACATAATTTATTAGGGTTTTTGTTATTCAATTTAACAGAAATATAAGAAAGACTTCACATACTTTTGAACAAGTTTCATATTTTTTTACAAAACACAGAATAAGATGAATAATACTGAGTGATTCTTTACTATCAACAATACACAGATATAATTTGTATGTGGGTATGTTACTTAAGTTTAAGATAGGATCCTTACAGGGTATAATCTAGTTCCGCGCAAATAAAAATTTTATTATTTTTTGTCCTGTTCCGAGTTTATAAATCCCTTCATTGGACAAGTTCATGATGATATCAATCAAATTCAAAAAATCACCACTATTTCTATATACGCTAGGAACAAGAACATTGACTGAAATTCCTACTTCGATGTCTTGAAACTTCTTGTTTGGCAGACGTTTAATTTTTCTCGCTTGCTTCTCCAAGCCTTGGACTGCATGATTTTCATTTGCAATACTTTCATTATTACTATGACACATTCTGCATGATTGAAGATCCGTATCCTTCTAGGGCTGCATCGATTGCAGAATTTCCACAAACTATGGGAACTGTTCTTTCACATAAACTATATCGCCAGTGGTTTTTCCTTCATATACGTAAGAGATTGTGTAATCTCCCGCAAGCACTGAAAAAATGTATAAACTTGTTTGAAATTTAAAATGATACATTAGGGCGCAGTGCAATTTTTTTTCTCGGGAATTTATAATTGAAAGGGGATGAAAATGTTCCTTTAAAAAAAATTAGCTTTTAAAACTATATGGCTTTACACCTAATTAAGATATTTATCGTTTTATTTTTTATTCTAATACCATTAATCGTATTTTACTAAATCCTAATTTTCTCTAGAATACAACATATAACATTCCCGAGAATTAAAGAATGCAGTTTTATGTAAAATTGTATGAGATTTGGTAGATTTATTGCTTGATGAGTGATTATCATACATATAAAAATGTTCACTGCTAATTAAATTTTATGCTATGTTTCATTTTTTTAAACACAATATAGGAAAGACATAAAGACAAATTGCATTTTGCTGTTTCCCTAGTAGTCCAGTCAATGAAGGATTTGAGAAAAAAATTCGTAAAAGTAGCATTTTTTTCATAGATACGTTGGCAATGGCTTAATAAAGATATTGTAAAAAGTCAAATGCAGGTTCCTGTTAACAAAAAAAACGACTAAGTCGTTTGCATGATAAACTAACAGTATAAAATGAGTTCAGCTTCAGTGTACAATTTGATATGTTTAAGGGGATGCTTTTGAGATGAAACTTCTTGCAAGTGTTCCTCCATTTTCATACAATACATTTTCCAATTTGTAGGTCAGAATAATAATATTTAAGGCCTCTTTTAAAGCTTTAAACAAGTAAATTTCAAAATTTAAGCTATGATGTCGGAAGCAGCGGTGATTATGAGTCCTAATGGCAGCAATGGGAGCGGGGGCGAGAACGGTTACCTCTTTCGATGATATTGAACCCTTCGAAATTTTTTTGCTCACTTTTCCCGACAATAGACTTGGCCTTCGGGCGGCCGTGACGTCACTGCAATGCTGGCTCTCAATTATTTCGCTGAATTCAACTATTTTTTGAATAAAATTAAAATCCTTTTTGATTAAAATATGAAATATCACGTTTTACGTTAAGAAATGATCTTCTATGGTTAATAATTCCATTACATAGTTGAAAGTGAAACTACTTTGTTTAGAATTAATTTATTTGGTTGATGACTATTTAAACATTTTAGACTAGATAAACATTTTTTCAAAATTTAATTACTTTGTTGAAAATTTAAATTTCTAATTGACAATTGATTGTTTTAAGTGGAAATTTATTTTTCGACCAGATAAATGATGAGTTGTTAAAAAATGGAACTCTTGAATTTACTACAAAACAAATAATTTTTTAACGAAACAGATTACGCTTCTATCAAAGAGTAAGGTAACTTTTGCACAAAAATTGGAATAGATCGAATCAATTTTCAAATAAAATGATTAATTATTGAAAAATTATAATTATTACATGCACTTTTAACTGGAAAGATAAATTGTAAAACAAACATAAAATAGTTAATTTTTCAGTTAGTAAAATAAATTGTTAACAAAATAAACATAATAAAGAAATTTTCAGCAATATAGTTTAATTTTCTAGCAAAGAAATTAAGTTGTAACCGAAAAGATCAATTTTCAACAATTGAGAGTAGCTTCTAACAAAAAAGACGAATTTTCACCTAAAGCTGCTAGATTTTCAACTAAAAATAGAATAGTTAAATTTCCAGTAAAAAATGAATTTTTAATTAAATGAAATTACATTTTTAACGAAATAGTATATTTTTTAACAAAAAAGATTAAATTTATATTTAAAAAGATCAATTTCCGACAAAAAATTGCAACAGAACATTTTCAGTTAAAGAAATGAATTGTAAATTAGAAAGAACTTATTTTCAACCAAAAAGATGATTTTTACACAAGATACATGCATTTTCAATAAAATATTTGAATTTTTAAAGAAATTTTAAGCTAAAAAATGAATGAGTCACCTACAAGATTAAATAATCTCCCAGCAAATTAGAATTTTCAATCAAATACAGGAATTTTTAACCAAATATTTAAATTTTCATCTTAAGAAGATAAATGCTGAACCACATATTTACGACTTAAATTTCCACTTAAAACAATTAATTGTCAACAAGAAATCTTAATTTCCAAGAACGTAATTAAATGTTGAAAAAAATGTTTATGAACTAAAATGATCAGTCATCAACCAAATAAATTAATTTTAAACAAAGTAGTTTCACTTTCAACTATGTAATGGAATTATTAACCAAAGAAGATGATTTTTTAACGAAAAAAGTGATATTTGATATTTTAATCAAAAAGGATTTTCAAAAAGGAATCTTGACATAGTAAATTTAACCCCTAAATGAGAATATAAAAAGATGAAAAGATTTTAACCTCCACGTGTGAATTAAATTCCATCACAATTTTCTAGTGCTTAGGGTATAAAGTACAAATCAATCCGAGTTATAGACATTTCAAAATTAGATTATATTTATTGTTAATTGTCTTATTCACTGCGTTTGAAAATAAAAAATTCATTTTTGTAATTATGGTTTTTTATAGGTTCTTCAGGATATGTTTGTAATTACTCTTATTCAAATTATCAAACAGAATATATTTTTCATCAAATAAAAAGATGGCTTAACGTGCATTGCATTAATTTTATTTTTGAAATTTTCCTCATTGAGAACCTGCATTACAGTGACGTCACGGCCACCCGAAGGCCAAGTCTATTGTCGGGAAAAGTGAGCAAAAAAATTTCGAAGGGTTCAATATCATCGAAAGAGGTAACCGTTCTCGCCCCCGCTCCCATTGCTGCCATTAGGACTCATAATCACCGCTGCTTCCGACATCATAGCTTAAATTTTGAAATTTACTTGTTTAAAGCTTTAAAAGAGGCCCTAAATATTATTATTTTGACCTACGAATTGGAAAATGTATTGTATGAAAATGGAGGAACACTTGCAAGAAGTTTCACCTCAAAAGCATCCCCTTAAAAATATCAAATTGTACACTGAAGTTAAGCTCATTTTATAATAATAAGCTCATTTATATAATTGTGCAGCTAATCCAAACTCATAACGCAGCCGTTGATAATAGGTCCACAATAGATGAACCTTTTTTGTGCACTATAAAATTATGAACATTTTTTCACATCACCATATTCCACCTAAAATCAATAGTTCTCGAGTAATTTTAAAAAACATGTTATTGTTTAACACTTTCCAGAATTTCGGAACTTCGCCGTACACGTATGTTTGGGGACTTTTTACAATATCTTTATAAAGCCATTGCCAACGTATATGTGAAAAAAATGCTACTTTTATGAATTTTTTTTTTCGAGTGATATTTGTTCCCCGTTGACTCGACTAAGTTGTTGCTAGTAGAATTAGGCAGGGTGGCCGAAAACTTCATTTTCAAAATTCCTTGATTTTTCCTTGACTAATTTTTCATTTTCCCTGACCATTAATATTCAAATACCAGTATTTATATCTTGTACTATTTTTAACATAGGATCTTTTATAAATGGAATAAAATAGTATTTTTGATGAAAATTAAAAAATTTTTAATTCATTTGTTCATTTTAAATAAAACGAAAAATTACTTTTCTACCATAAAAGATAAATTTAAAAAAAAAAATAAAATTTTAAGAAAATAGTTGATATTTCAACCAAAAAATATGAAACTTCGTCCAAAAAATGAATTTTAAAACCAAAAATACAAATTATCAACAAAGAAAGATTTTTCAGCCATGTAAAGAAAAAAGTTAATCTGAACTGTTGAATCTTCCAGCTAAAAGACGAATTTTCAAAGAAAAAATATGAATTTTCAGCTAAAAAATTAATGTTCAGAAAATATTACATTTTAAACCAGAGATAAACCTCCAATAAAAAAAATAAATTTTTAACAAAGTACTTTTAACACATCAGTTGAAATTTCAATTAAACTCTTATATCAGGCTGACCACAAAAATTCATTTAAAAAATTCCCTAATTTTTCCCCGGGCAATTTTTGATTTTCCTGACTAAAATAATCTCAAATTAAAATATAAAAATTGCAAATTTATTCTTGTTGGCAATCATTAAGTTATAAAAATACCCTAGCTTTTGCCATATATTTCTTTAAATCCCTGACTTTTCCCTGGCAATACAATTGGCTTACTTTTTTAAAAATTATTATTGACTAGTTTTAAAACTTTGTAACTGCAATATTGTCTGCTGAGCATATTTAAAATTATAAATTATCATTATAAATTATACTCAGCCAACATAAAAAATTCTTCTGTCTTTCGTTGACTAGGGATTCTGAGTTCAGCTGTCAGAATACTTGGAATATCCGAGTCGCGGAGCTCCGTAAAAATGTTAGTGTCTTTCTGGCAATCCACAGCACAAGCTTCGGTCTACGCTTCGGTCAAAGCTACATCTCCCTGGCTTCTTCGCTCCACCACCTGCCCGAGCGAAGAATATTCAAGCCCACGACAGCCCACCCCGGATCTACTTAGATTCCTTCCACTGCAGATCTCCCTGGGCTTCGGACCAAGCCATATCTCTCTGGCTTCTCTGCACAACCCATGATTCAACAAAACATGGTCTCGCCAAGCGCAAGTAAAAAAAAGTGAACCAATCAGACAGTTTGACCCGACGACCCTTCCATCATGGATTCACGGATCGACTTCGGGTGGCGGGGTATGGTGAGGGTACTCATTATGGTGGGAGTACTCGGGTCACTCTAAGCCGAACGTATTTGAACATCCAATTGACGGGACCATGGTGTGTCGGATCATGGTTACAATCCTTATCTAAACGAAGAAGACCCAAGCCAATGACCCACCCACTTTTCGTTTTTTTTTTTTTCATTAGTTTTCCTCTTCCATTTGATTAAATAACTTTTGAATCAGGCTCAAGACACAGACTGCCCTCAGTATAGTTTGTGGAGGCATCTTGCACGAAAAAAGGTTTTTTCATCGTAATAAGTAGGTAATGCTCGCTTGCTTGCTAAAGGGTTAATTGAGGGGCCCTGCTGAAAATTCCAAGTTTTCTTAAAACAAATACGTTGCGTCCTAGAAATGTTTAACAAAATTCGAAAAATAGTGTGCGCAGACTGACCTATCCCATTGCATTTTAGAGCAATATGTTTGAAGGCGAAACTGAACTAGAGAAATTTCTGATTATGTCAGAAACAAAGTACCTCCTATATCTAATAGATGCGGAGTTATGACGCTTCAAAGAATCCGGATTCTATTCCAAAAAGAAGCGAAAACCCCTAATTCTGAAGTTTATATCTGTACATTGGAACCTGTTAATTTTACGAAAAATTGTTTCGGATTTTAATTAAGGTATACGCTATTTCGAGTAATTCTAAGAAAACAATTATTTGGCTCCATTAGGTCATAAGTTCTGGTCTCTTAAAGTTGGTCACTTTTTACCTATTTTTCAGGGCAAATTACTTTTGGTCAGTTTCTTCAAAATGCTCTATTTGTGAGGAAAACTACGTAAATGATGCTAGAGGAGAAGCTGTAAAGCATAAAATTATGCGTCAATCTAAGTAAAATATAATCTGCTAGCCTGTATGGATCAAGAGTTATGACTCCTCCAAAAAACACAATTTTTTGCTATTTTGACCTTATTTCAGTCAAAACAGTTTTTTCAGATAGCTCGTTTTATGTATATCCTGCAGCAAAACTGTGAGAAGATAAATTATAGAACGCTAAATTATTCGTAAAACAAAAAATAATAATGTGTCAGCTCTTATAGGTCACGAGTTATGACCATAAAATTTAGACCCTTTCCATTCGGAAGGCCCTGTACGTACTGTAAAATGAACTACGTACGCATTTTAGCACTTTGATGACATATATGCAAGGAACTAAGAGTTAATCCCGAGTAAGCCTAAAGTGAGCCTTCACATGCACTCTTTAAGAGATATGCTCCGTTAAAGAACTGTAGATAGAAATAGGCGTCTTGCAATCCCTACAAGGTCGGAATTATCCCTCCTCAAACGATTCCGGAAAAGATTCAACCAGGCACGTAGGTACCTGGAACGAATCCCGAGGAGAGTTCGTTGTAACTGGACGAACTGCCCACGCTGCGGTATGGATGTGAGCAGCAAGTCCTAATAAATCTTTTGGAAAACAAACTTTACTGGATAGCGTCACATACAGGCATATACACATACATACATATATACATACATTCACGCATACATACATGAAATGTTCCTAATTTTAAATTTGTCTAATGCATTTTTAATTTTTATCGACTAATGCATTTTTATTTATTTTTTTTTTTCATAAATCATCGTGATTTAGTATCCGAAAAATGCATAATTAGTTAACTAATAGGCATTTGCTTACATAATTTTCATTTTTTTAAACTTTTTATTTTTCCATGTACATAAGTCGCAAAATAAATGTTCAAATAATTTCACAATTATTGAAGTAATACATATTTCTTTAAATGTACAGATTGCCTAAAAAAATCAGGAAAAACATGTTGTATTACCAAATTCTCAAAAGATTTTTAACTTTTCAATTATATCGTTTTTTCTGAGAATACTCTTAAATTTTTAAACAATATTGATTTAGTCATTTTTCTACAGACTCCAATATTTTCAGTTACTATTCTGTTTTCGGTACAAGTTGTACCGAAAAATATTGTAATCTGTCGAAAATTGTGTGGTACTAAATGTTTTTTTACTGTTTTTTTCTATTCTATAAGTAATTTATATGTACTGGAAATAATAGGTATCATTTAAATAATAGTTCAATTCTTTAAACAAATTATTTTAATGTAGTCAATGGTTAAAAAACTCATAAGGTCTACAAAATGCAATCATCGCGACACTTGTATGGAAAAATGCTATGTTTTAATTGAGTACAATTGTTTACAAAATTCAGACATTTTTTCACACAGAAATGTTCCTTCTGTAGACTAACAATCATCAATTATTTATGAAAAACAAGGTTCAAAGCCCAGTGTTCGCATTCATCAGGATATTTAATCTTCCACGGTCGCGCAGATTCGGGTTGGTGGGCGGCCATGGGTTCCTCACGACCCGCCTGGTGGATCGAGTAGCTAGGAGTGGGGCAAGGGTACTCAGTTTCGCTCTACCACGATTCGAGTCACCACCCCTCTGTCGCGCTCGTATTTTCGAATTATGTAACAGTTACTTAACTGATCAATTATCGGTAACCACGTTATTTTGTGTGTGCGTTGAAAGATTCCTTGCTCTTTCTAGTAAGGTATAATAAATGGTATTTTTTTCTTGGCAAATAGGACTTGTTCAATAGGTTGGGGCGAAAAAGCAACATTCTGCGTCCAGGAAACGCCTGGTTGCGGAAAAGTGGCCCAGTCCAATCCGAAACTCAGCGCACTTTGAAATTTTGCAATCGGATAATATCTTCAGTCTGTTCTTTGAGGATGAAATCTCGAAATTTCACTAAAATACTCAAAAATTTAACGTTTTACAAAAATTTGCTTAAAATCGATACCGATGCCTTCCAAGGGTGACTTTACGATGAAGTCATCAGAGGGTACTTAGAGGTCCGTACCGAGTTGCCAAAGTCACCCCACGCCAATCCTCATGGAGGGGGAAATGGCTAAAAAATTGCGTATTTTCGAGTAAAACGCTTAAATAATTGTGCGGTCCCTGGGTCATGTCTGTCTACGCGCACACGAGCGTCTGTGCCACCTCTACACTG
>NC_046662.1:133342183-133386927 GCF_010883055.1 Belonocnema kinseyi
GTCTCCTTCTCCCCTCCTCCTCCCTCTGATCTAGCGTTGTCGAGACTTGTCATAACCTGTCAATGGCTCGTACTGTCGGCTCACGCCTAATGTTCTTTCACTCGCAGGTGCTAGTTGACGTTGTCATTATAGTTTCTTCTTCTCATTGTCTCGTCGTTGGTTCATTTGGTGGTAGAGATTCTCGTTCTGCCTGCACTCCCCTCTTTGGTTCGTATGCCACAGCATGTCGAAATTCGCAAAGAGAGACTTCGTGTAGTACCCTATATTTGGTCCTCCGAAAGATTTTGGTCCAAACGTTTTGCCAACGAGGGCTGACGTTCTGCGATGTTGTCAGGAGGTTCGAAGGCAAAAGGGCTATCTTTCATAAAAAGACAAGAAGCCTTCGTTCGGAGACATTGCCGACAAAGTCCGTTCCAAACTAATAGTTATTTGGGAATCTGCTTCTATCCCAACGGTCTCAGAGCAGCGCATTAAGGAATGTCTCACAAATCTTCACTAAAAATACACTACGTTGAAAAATTCATTGAAGAGTAAATCAACTTCTCAAAGTAATAAGGATGAGAAAATCGCCGCCTTCAAAGGTACTGCTCTGAATTATTTAACATAGCCGCTTGTAAGTGCGTTGACTTGTCTAGGTGCTCCTGTCCCAAGGAAAAGAAGGTTCCAGCCGTAGAGCATACCTTCTATCTTGACCGAAGAGGTAAAAAAAGGCTCATAGGAATCGCCAGCGTAGATGTCTCTGAAATAAAAAGAATACATAAGAGAGCAGAAAAAATGCAAAAAGAGACAGACTTGAACGGGGAGAGGGTGGGGAAAGCGTTCCTACTGCATCGGCCTCCACATCTTCCTTTACGATTGATATGGATGTAGATTTAGATTCCTTCTTTGAGGAAGGTGAAGGTGATAATCCTCCTCCTGAAATTAAGGTAAAGGTTGATGCTTCTACAGATTATGACGATTTTCACGCCAGACTTGACTTACCTGAAGCAGCAGTAGTTGCTCAAAGATATGGTATAAGTCAACGGGCTGCGGCACATTTAAGCTCGTCTGTACTCCTCGCTGCCAATCGAGCAGGTATAATCTCCCCGGATATTTCTCAAAAAGTACCTGAGTGTCTAGTCATAGATAAAAGTAAGATAAGGCGCGAGAAAATTAAAATAGGCTCCACGTTGAAGGAGGAATCACGCCATGAGGATTCTATTCGTGGCTTATACTTTGATAGTCGGAAAGACGAAACATTGACAGCCTGCGAACTGTCATGGAACTTGTCAATGAATGGAGGCTTTGATGCAGTGGTAGTCGTGGGCTGTGACGGTACAAATACGAATACGGGCTGGAAGAGCGGAATTATTCGTCTATTAGAGGAACGACTTGGTCGTCCCTTGCAATAGGTTGTCTGTCTATTACATTTCAATGAGCTACCGTTCAGAAGTCTTTTCGTATTTATTGACGAACCTACCTCTGGTCCGAACAAATACTCAGGGCCAATAGGAGGAACAACTTCCAACTTGTGAGACCCTCGATGTTGTAAAGTTTATTCAAGTTGAGTGTGACTTACCTGAGATTGAGCCCACTGATCTCAGCTCAGATCAAAGGTATCTTTATGAGATATCAGATGCCATACGATTCGGAGCGTGCTCTCCTGAGCTGGCCTCCTGGAAGATAGGCCCCATCAACATGGCTCGCTAGCTAACAACTGCAAATAGAATTCTGAGATTATACTTATCAACAAAAAGACCCACAAACAAACTGCAAGTATTAGTTGAATACTTACTCACAGTATACGTACCTCAGTGGTTCCACATCAGAAGGGATAAGTCTATCGCTGATGTGAGTCGGCACCTCTTCCAAGCAATCAAATTGTCAAGGTTTTTTCCTCTGAAGTACCGAAATGTGGTAAACACTTCCATTCAGACAAACGGCTTCTCTGCTATGCCAGAAAATATACTTCTGGGAATGGTAACCGACCCTAGGCTTACCGTTCCCCAAGACGCACTCACCAAAATCCTGGAGGCAAAACATAAGCAACAGACAACTGTTAGATACAATATTGTGCCAAAAATTAATTTTGGAGCTAATGATTACACAGAAATGATTGATTGGGAACAGACAGATGTTTCACTTACCGTACCTCCAGTTTTTATTTCCTATAACAGAGGATGAACTTACCGCTAAGCTATCTATGGCCGATGGCTTGGTACCAGACTAGGACTTTACATCTTTCCCTTGTCAACAGTAGCGGTGGAAAGAACTGTTAGACTGGTAACAGAGGTGCCCAGACAAGGCATCGGTCCCGAGGCTCGGGACCGACATATACGCGCCACACTTCTTTCTCGAAAGACTATCAACTTATTTGACACTAAGAAAGACTTTGTAGGTGTAATTAATGACTCTGAGACTTAAAAAAGCACGTTGTACATATGGTTGGTTGGTTGGGTAGGGCGTGGGTGGAGCCCGATGTGCACCCACCTCCACGTGGTGAGCTCTGGGTCACTCGAAGTAGTAGAACTCAGTGAGCTAGGAGCTGCACAAGTATTTAAGCGTTTTACTCGAAAAACGCCATTTTGAACCATTTCCCCCTCCATGAGGATTGGCATGGGGTGACTGGCGATTCGGTACGAACCTCTAAGTACCCTCTGATAAATTTTCATCGTTAAGTCACCCTTGGAAGGCATCAGTATCGATTTTAAGCCCATTTTTGCAAAACCTGAAATTTTAGTGCTTTTTAGTGAAATTTCGAGATTTCACCCTCAAAGAACAGACTGAAGATATTATCCGATTTCAAAATTTCAAAGTGCGCTGAGTTTCGGATTGGACTGAGACACTTTTCCGCATCCAGGCGTTTCCTGGACGCACAATGTTGGTTTTTGGCCCCAGCCTATTCTTTAATTACCTTCCTGGTACGCGCGATTGTTATTGTTGAAACGAACACCCAGTAAAGCAGTAGAATATTACGCAAGTGTCTTGTAAATGAATTTCGCGTTATTTTTAAAGTACAATAAATTTTTTTATTACATTAATCAAATCATGTTTTGGTTCTTCAACTTATCGTACGAATATTGGAAGATATGATCCACGATGATATAACTCATTGTAACGTCACAATTGTCATTATCCTACAATAAGCTATATTTAATACTCGGAAAAATTGTGATTTTCTACTAAAACCTTGACTCTCAAATTTTCTATCATAATGTAGGAGATAGGGGTACTTCTGTATTCCATTCTAGGTCTGTAGGATTTCTTTATTAGCCCGAAATGTGGGTCAGTTTTTAAATATTTGCGTTTCCATTTTTTTAAAATTAATGCAACAGTTCTCCTAGAATTCGGCGGTTGTAGAAACTTTAAGTATACCATCGAATCAAAAACCTATTTACAAAGAGAAATTTCCTCTATCACTTTTTTGATTCAGATCATTGTTAACACAAAAAATTCGCGCTCAATTATGTATTTTTCTCACATTTGTACATTCGCATATTACAACTCGGTCTTTCCATTTCTCCCACATTCATGAACAGACCTGTCAAAATTAAAGATAAACGAATCGACAACTGCAATTAAGCATTTGGGAACTCTCTTTTGTTAAAGCTCTTCCGGCCTTAGCCAACACATTCCCATCACGTATCTCGTGCTTCGCACTCGATTTTTCTCAAAATGTCAAAATTTCTACATTATGCTCACTAATTTAATACCAAATATAATACATTTTTTATGTACCTATTTCTGGTATTGGCTATTTATTTAGATTTTCGAAAATACAGTACAAATTGTATTTCTTATGATTACTTTAATATTTGTTTCCTATTTTGCGTTAAATTTTATTCTTAGCTGCGCTGTAACATGTACCATTTATATATCATTTATATTTATATATAAATTTATAAATAATTTAATAATTATTAATTAAATAATAATGAATATATAAATTTATATCATTACAATTCATAATATGCATGAAAATTGAAACATGCTTATTCTTATTATCTTGCTTTTATTTTATTTGTTTTTCAATCTTGCTTTTTATCAAAGAAAAACTAGGCTTCCGATGAAAAAAATATTCATGAACAATTTTTAAATCTTTTTTGGTTGAATAAATGTTGTCTTACTTATTCTTGTATTTTGTTTTTCAAAAATAAAACAAAAACTACTTATCCTACAAAAAAGTAATCCCTGAAAAATTTGCTATTCTGTTTTAGGTGTACAATTATTGTCAATCTATGTCTTTTCGCATCTTGCTTTGTTTTCCACAAATGGAGTTATTGTTTTTTCATTAGTTTTTTTTTCAACAAAATTTAAATTTTCTATTTTTTGTTAGCAAAATCTAAAAAGTTGTTTGGGGAATCTTGTAGAGCCTTCAAAAAGTAACGTTTTTCTTTTTGTGACTTTTTCCCATATCACGCTTTGTTTGGCTTCAAGTGTTAATTTTCGTTTGGTTCTTTGGATTTTGAAATTGATATAACTTTGGTAATTTTGATTTTATCAAAAAAACTAAGTGGAATAAAATGTATTTTGATGTACTATAAATAGCTGTCGAAAAATTTCAAATATTGAAAAAAGTGGTCAATTTTTCAAAATGCTCTAACTTTTTAAAATTTCTTCAAAAAAAGTTGTCTAACGAACTCGTTCTTTCTTTTCATATCCTTATAAAGTGTGCCAAAGGGGAATCCAATCGAATAATTTCTTAATAAGTTACCGTGTTTACGGGCTACAACGGCAACAACGAAAACAACGACGACTACAGCCAGACACAGATGTAAAAATTATTTTTGCTGGCCCAGGGGGTCTTAAAACGTCGACATTTGATGGAATCCGCGAAAGTCATTTTTCACACAAAACCAATACCTTCTCATTAGGATTTTACGTTTCGGCACACACAGTCTGAAAATCATAAAATTTTGTCGGCGTATGTCTGCCTGTATGTGTGTACTTTGTATGTGTGTACTTTGTATGTCAGTACTCTGTATGTGTGGTTACCTGGATTGTGTGTCCACGCTATTTTTTCACGTTTTTTTTCAATTAATTCGATTTTAAAAAAATGATATGTTTTTTAAGATTTAAAAAATTAAAAAAAAAACATTTTTCTGATACATTAAAAAATGTGTATCAAAATTTTTACTAGATATAAAATATGTTTCGAAAGTATACCGGTACAATTTTTGATTTATAGCAAAATTCAAAATGTTAGAGCATTTTCAAAATTTGTAACAAAATTTGTAACTAAATTTGTGTTAGTATTTACAAAATTTGTTGTCAAAGCTCCGGGTAAGTGAAAAAATCTGGCAAATTATCCTTACAGCATTTTTAATTCAGGTGTAATACATGTATGTAATACATTTTAAAATTATGTAAGTGCAATTTTTTATTTACTCGAAAATTCAAAAAGTTGAAAGCATTTGTTAAATTTGAAACAAAACTTTTGTAATACTTATAATTAAAGCATGCAAGTATGAATCTATTACTATGAAGTTACATTTAAATTGAAAAGAGTTTTCTAAGTTTAAGTCAGACGTTTGCATTTTTCTTACAGATAAGGCTTCAAATCAAAAGAGTTTAATTTTTAACATTAAAAAGTTGAAATTCCTGTCAAATTAATTATTCTTCACTTAACGATACTTAAAAGCGGAGTTCAATCTAAAAAATAATTAAATTATTCATTTGTAAAGTTAAGGAAATTTATTAGTCAGAAAACGGGATTCCATTTTACAGCCGCATGAATGACAATTTTTGCCTGACTTTTTGCATATCTCATCTAAATATTATTATATTTTTTGGACAAAATCGGTTTTGCGATAAAATTTTTATATTTGGATAATGAACCAAAAATAAAGAACAATAATAGTGACGCTCAGTGTTAGCTGTGTGATCATTTTCGCGGCATACCCATCGAAGTTTGTCAAACCGCACGAGGCAGGCACCCCGGAGCTTCTCGAATTACACATAATGAATGACCCTTTTATTGTTATTAGATTAAGGCATGTTAAAACAACCGAAATTACGAGAGCATGGCTTGATTAAATTTTAATTAGCAATTTGCATTTGGAGGCTCATTCTGACCCTCAGATATACTTTTGTAACATGACAGTTTGAAGAAACATTCTTTAGACTATTGAGAATAGATTTCTAAAAAAAAAGATGAAATGTATAATTTACATTGAGAAAAGAGTAAGAAAACCTTATGAAAAATGACGCATTCAAGTGGAACACCGGCTGAAGAGACTACGGGTAGACGGCTGCAAAAAATAGACCACTCATTGTACACCGTATTTGCTGCGATCCCAGATGCGGTCACTGACAATGAGTTGAAGGGCAAAGTAATAATACGTTAATAAATCTATAGCTGCTCTCTGGGTTAAATCTGTAGCTCGTGTAAGGACTTCTATACTTTAAATCAGGAAACTTTGAAGCCTCAAAGCCAGCTCTAAAAATATTTTGTTTTGAAAATAAAAAAATAGGCGTACATTTAGTTGTCTCACTATCGTAAGATAGGTGGTTACAATCTGTAATGGAATCAATACGACGATCCAGATAAAGTCTCGTACACCCTGAGGACACGGAGCGACCGTATATTGACCACATATTGGTATGCATTGGTACGCATATTAGTGGTTACAATCTGTAACGGAATCAATACGACGATCCGGATAAAGTCTCGTGCACCCTGAGGACACGGAGCGACCGTGTAGCGACCGAATATTGTTGACACGCAGGGATGCTTTTCAGGCTATTAACCAGTGAAAGCTTGGCACTTACAAGAACGCCGATGTTAAGGACGATTAGTTTAACAGAATTATAACTTGTAATTTTATCGGTTTGAGTATAGAACCGACGCCATAGCAATACGCAACTACATCAATTAAGTAAGTATTGACACGGAGCAGTGTTTTTTGTAAAACTCGCAACATTCGTGAGTTGAATATCAGCTGTTCTAAAACATGGAGACATACCCTGTTCAACTTTTGTATCGGTTACGTAACGAAATTTAAATCACAGCGCGTCGGTAGGATAGAACTTTTAGGATTAAAATTACTAGACGCGCTTCGTTTAAACAACGAGCAACTGCGGTTTTAAAAATGCGAAAATGGAGCAGCTCCACGTATGAAACGCTCACAGTGAAATATAAATAGGCGCTATGTGGGGAAAAACAAAACATTCAGCTGATATTCAACTTACGAATGTTGCGAGTTCTACATAAAGAACTGCTCTATACTAATACTTACTTAATCGATGTAATTCGGTATTGCTATAGCGACGGTTCTATACTCAAACCGATAGAATTAAAAATTTAAGGAAGAGATCCAGTTCCTCATTTCTACCTACAAATTTCTAATCTATGCGAAGCGTATTAGTCCAAGGTATTATTGAACTAATATAGTCGCATATTTTTTTCGGTGTAGGGATCGCAGCAAATCCGGTGCACAATGAGAGACCTAACCAAAGATCAACTTTATTGCATCCATCCACCTGCAGTCCCTTCAACCGGTGTTAAACTTAAATGCGTCATTTTTCATAAGCTTTTTTTATTAGTTTCTCAATTAAATTAAACGTTTAGTCATTTTTAAAAATATAAATCTGTTCTCAATAGTTTCAAAAATGTGTCCTTAAAACATAAAGATACACAAGTATCTCCGAGGCTCACTATCAACCTCAAAATATTGCCATTTTATGCGACTTTATATATGCCTAAAACTTCTGCATAACATTTCTGAGATAGAAAAATGCGATAAATGCAATATGCAATGATAACATGTATTTCGTTATATTTCCAGGGTGACAATTATTTTAAATATCGTGAAATCATACAAATTTACTATAATTTACAATTTCAAACAGGCTTAAGACACTAGGATGGTCCCAAAATGCATTGATTTTTTTTTCGAATTCGTATATATATCGCTCGGAAATTTCTTAGAATCCACATACAAATAAATACATTTTTTCTGCCTTGAAAAAAAAAAACTATATTTAGAGGTGACGCAAGCCCCATCAAATTTAGCATGTATTTTCCATAATAAAAATACATTTTTGTAAATTTTATTCAGAACCGTCAATATTAGCTGAATAAAGTTAAAAACTCAACATTTGTCGACAAAATTAGCCATAGAATACGAATAAAATATTTGTATTTAAATATCATGTCCATAAGCCTGTTTTGAAGGGTTCCAAAAAAAGCCTCATAAGCGAAAAAAAGTGTTTGTTAAGTTTTTGGCGCTAATTCCATTTTATTTATTGTGAATATATTTTTCCAAAATAAAAAAGAAACTTGAAATATTCTTTTAATTTTCCATGGTTTCGTAATTTCTGATTCTCTAACTGGCCTGAACTCTCCCTAGGGATTACGGCACCTTGTAATTGGTAGGAAGGCTTACGATTCTCATCTGACTGTAGATCTGAAATAGATAAACCAGAGAGGCAGCATCGCGAGGTGCAGCTACTATGGGGAAATTGCGGAATCTAGTCCGTGCGACCTATTACCCTCGAGTTAACAGTTTCATCAATTGGCACAAAAATAACTAAATAAAATGTATGTTTTTATATTGACCTTATTTATATATTTTTGTATATAGTACAAGTCCGATAACTTGCCGTCCGATAAGTGTACACTCCCCTTAAAACGTCATCACACGTACGGCACGCACACTGATTGAGGTTCTCCCACTACGTGTGCTATTTTGCTCATGATTTGCGCCCATGATTTAAGCATGCGCGTACCTAATATTGCGCTACTAGAGGGGACATCCGATAAGTCCGCAATTCCTGTAATTTTCCGTCTCTACAGCCCCGAAGTTCGAAAGTTATCGGACCTGTACTGCAATTAAATTGATAAATAGGCGCATCGATATTATATTCTTAATTGCAACGGCTTGTAGAGACTTAATTTGTACACAGAAATTCTTTAGTGTGCCTTCTATTTCCCGTAGCTTGGGTAATTCTGGGTAAATTGAAAAGCTTTCTCAGATTATATAAATTTACACGGGAAAATATAACAAAAATCTAATATGCTTTAAAGTTTTGTGTGTGAAATCAGTCACTTGTCCCGTGCAGACAACTTTTTTGGTGGGCCTGTAGGACCGAAAATTCCTTATGGCTCTTCCCTACATTTTGCATCTAGAGAGAAAATGGAACAAACCGGAAAAATTTGGGGTTCATGTTTAGATTCATCACGCAAACCTGCAAAGGATATGTCATATTTGTTTTTTTCCCGTACAAATCTATATAATCTGAGAAAGCCCTTCAATTTACCCAGAATTACCCAAGCTAGGGGAAACAGAATGCACACTAGAGAATTTTGGTGTGCAAATTAAGTCTCTATAAGTTGCGGCACGCAAAATGTAACATCCATCTGTCTATTTTCGCGTATACTGGTATGATCAAAATAACGTCCAGAATATCCCTAGGGTTTTGCCTATTCCCTGCATCTAGGGGAAAACTGAGACGTTTAAGAGAAATTCTGAGGCCAGATTTGGATTAAGCTACTCCAAATCCATAAGGGTCCTTTGTGACCAGAAAATCCCTAGGCTTTTACCTACTTTTCGCATCTAGGCAGAAAATGGTGAAAGCTCGAAAAATTTAGTGGTCAAATTTGTATTTATAGCGAAAAACTGCAGATGATTTTTTGTGCATGAATTTGATCTTTAAGAGTGACAACATGTAAAAATATGACACCAGCACGTTGATTCTTCTGTATTCTAGTATTATGAAACTAATGTCCAGAATACCCCTAGTTTTTCCTATATTTTCTGCATCTAGGGGAAAACTGAGACGTGTAGGACAAATTCTGAGGCCATATTTGGATACAGCAGCTCAAAATCCATAAGGGTAACCGAATCACTTATCTCGTGCCGACAAATTTTTTGTATGGCCTGTGTGACGAGAAAGTCCCTATGCTTTTCCCTACTTTTTGCATCTACGGGAAAACTGAAACGTGCAGGCAAAATTCTGAGGCCATATTCGGATTCAGCGGCTCAAAGTCCATAAGGGTAGCCTAGACACTTGTCTCGTACAGACAACTTTTTTTGTAGGCCAATTAGTCCAATTAGTCATTAGAAGTTAAATTTCTTTTTTTTAAGTTCTTTTAAATAATCCTTCCAAGAGAAAGAAGTTGCGAACAATTTTCGTCGATTTTATCGGTATGCATTCTTTTCGCATCCTTACCACATACATTTTCAAATAATGTTACTAATAATTAAAGATACATCTAGTCTAGGACAGATTACTGCCGTTTGAACTTAGGATTTAAACCTGTAGGTAAATAAAATCAGGTATACATATACTCAGAGCGAAAGGATAGGCCAGCTTCTGAATCCACTTTGAGGCCGACCTTGAAAACTTAATTAATTCTGGAACAAGTTTCGTGCTAAATTATATCTTCCAAATATACATAACAAATATTCCCCTCTTCACACATTTTTTAAAAAATTCCTCTTTTTCCCCTGCTTTCAAGAAACCTCCCTTTTTGGCGTTTGTTTGCCTAAATGCAAACTGAATTATTAGAAGCCAATAAGAAAAACCGACTATTTTTCTTTGGAAGTTAAATCTTGATAATAATTCAAAAGTCTTCTATTATATTTTTGGTACACAATTCGTGTCTTTTGGTAAAAAATATTATGTCGTTGAAAATTAATCAATTTGTTAAAAATTCGATATATTTTTTGGTTTAATATTCATTTTTTTGAGCTAAAAAAAATGCGAGAAAAATACGAGACATTTTAAAACATAATTACATAAAATGTTTTAAGTTTTTTTAAAGATTCAAAAATAATTACAAATTAAATAATATTACAAGTTTTTGACAAAATGTAGACTCTTGAAGATTTAGAAAAAAGTTTAAAAACATTTTAAGAATTTTGAAAAGTTTTTAGAAAATAAAAATTTGTTCTGAAAATTCATGGGAAAATATGAAACGATTATTTATTTCAAAAAAATAGTTTAAGGATATTATTTAAAAATAAGTAGGTGTTTCTTTACATGGGCTTTAGGGTCCAGTAGTCAAAAATCTTTGTGTTTTAATCAAACGTTTCGACTCATGTGGGAGTCCTCTTCAGTGATTTATTTCTAAATGAACAAAAATTTACATTTTAAGTTATATGCTTTCGATACAATACCAGTGACGAACAAATAATTTTATCAATTTAATTGTAATTGTTTTCTAATATTATAAAATTAAAAAATTTTAAATATCCTGCGATTTCTAATTATTTTTGAATAATTGCAAATAATTCACAATAGAACATCAAGGAATTAATTAAGGAATTATGTAACGCAAAAAAAGGATCACGAATATTTCGAATACTGGTTTATAAAATAGCTTTTGGTTATCCGTAATTTCTCTAATCTCATCAGTGTTTTCACTTTTTTATTGAGAAACAAAAAAAATATGTTTCTGTATTACTACTAACCTTAGCAATTGCGTAAAAAAATCATCACATCACTATTGCACTAATAACATTCGTTGCCGAACACTATAGATAAATTTAATTTTCCCTCATTTTCTTGACAAACACATCTTTCGTAACTAAAGTTCCTAGTTTCTGTTGTTAATGTTGGAAAACGACTGATTTTTTGAAGCCTAAGGGCGTTATGTGAAACGGGCCATGCGGTTTGACGTTTTCGTGGGATAAATGAATATCAGAGCTCAGAGTGCAGTAACATTTAAAGGGAAGGTCGTAAATTTGAAATAAGAGACTTTCCTGTATTTTCAAGTACTTAGAGGTATTTATTTACTGCTTTTGTTAATTTTGAAATGTGTTGGAGTTTTGAGATTTTTTTGATTTTTTCTAAAATAAAGCCTCATAAAAAGATGAAAGTTTTTGAATGTCTGTCCAAATTATGAATTTAAAAATATTTCAAAACATTAAAAATAATGTCTAACATTGTCAAAAAGAATTATGAAGACTTTATGGTAATTATTTTAATCAGGTAAATTAAAAAATATATGTGAGAAAAATTCTAATCATATATAAAAAATATTTAGGTAGAAGATTTTTATTTTTTAAAAAGATTCGAAAATTAATAAAAATTTGAAAACATTTAAGCAATTTTTTAACAAAATATAGATATTTAAAAATAGTTTACAACAATTGAAAGATTTCTAACATTTTCAAAAATAATTTTGAATATTATAAGATAATTATTTTTATTATGCAAATAAAAAAAATAGAAGAAGAATTCCAATGATTTAAAAAGATCTTTTAAAGACCTGAAAGGTTATAAATTTTTTACGAGATTAAGAAATATTTTAAAAATTCAAAATATTTTAACAATTTTTTAACAAACTAGAGTTCGAAAGAAATGGAAAAAAATTTAGAAACGTTTTAGGATTTTTCCAAGGTTTAAAGATAATGAAAATTTGTTCTTGGGATTCATGGAAAAATTTTAAACGATTTTTTAATTAAACAAAAATAATTAAAGAGAATATTTAAAAATATTTCTAAACATTAAAAAAGATTTCTAACATTTACGAAAGTAAATTTTAAATATCTTCCAAATGAACTCCAATTTTTGCTAATAATCAGTAAAATCCTGTGAAATAATAATTAAAAAAAGTGTCTTTAAACTTTTCTAGATTTATGTTTGCAGAGATTTGAAAGTTTTAACTGTAATAATATGCAAATTCTGTTTTAGTAATTTTCGGCTCACACCTGCGCAACAATTCATTCCATTCATCAAGTTTTCTTACCATAGAGATAGACAATAAAAGGAGGAAATTCCCAAAATTGATTAGGTAAACAGGTATACAGACTATAGGGAAAGGTATAGGACGTTCGTACTAGATTCTAGAACAATGCTCTTGTAGAACCGTTTGCAGTTTAATATTTAGGAATTTTCCGTCGTGTATGTTACATTCAAATATTATATTTCCTGACTTGTATTGTTTAAGAAAATATATAAGATATTATAAATAATAATATACATTATCGGTCAAAGGGTTAAGTTCACCTCTTTTTTAATGATTGATGAAGTTCTCTAATTTTAATTATGTCAGAGCTAAATTTTTTTATTTCCTAAAAAGTTGAATGCTCTAAAAATTCTTTATATAATGAACTCACGATTAAGCTAATTTTTCTATTTTTTAATAGATATTGTGAAAATAGCGTAAATTTCTGATTTTTCTTCAATCATAGGTAATATCCGAAATCATCAACGTATGTTAATATTCTAAGCTTTATTTTAAAGCCATTTTTCCACAGATTGACAGAAAGTTACAGAAGGCTAGTGTGGCAGAAGAAACATGTTTCCTTGCAACTCTCCAACAGGAAAATGCTTCAAATGCAGAGTCATGCACAAAGAAAAATCGATGGTGCCTCAATAGTGGCTGCGCGTCACACATGACTAATGACGAAATTAGGTTTTTGCACAAAAGTCTGTTGAATTTGGCTAGTCATGCCTCGACTAACGTACTGACCAAGGGAAACGTTGAACTCACCGTTACCGACGGAAAACAGGAAAATATCCTGACTATTCAAGATACTCTGTATGTTCCGGATCCGCGGATGGATTTATTGTCTGTAGAGAAAATCACGGATAAAGTATACGAAGTGATTTTTCGAAAAAATCGTGCAGTGGTTCGATGCCTCGCGACGAAGATGTCAGGATGATTGCTAATCATGTAAGTGGATTATATTATGTTCATCAAGATTCTGAAGTCGCGAGTGTTTTGTGTGAAGATCAGGTGTGAAGCTCATTTAATGCTTTCACGATGATTCATTTTGATAATAAGAGATATTTCGGGTTTCACTCGTGTAAAAAAAACTACGAAATTTAGTATACTCTCTACGATGCCTGTGATTGCCCTGAGCACCCCACCGTGGGGACTGGTCGAGCCTGATTGCCAACATTGTTGAGATATTGGTCAAGGAAGCGGTGCCTGGATGTCATGCAGATGAACGGTAAAGGGCGATTCCGGATGAATTCAAGGCGCTGATCAAGAATGGAACCTGGGAATTGAAAAATCATCCAGAAGATAAAAATGTTATCGGATGTAAAATCGTACTTGTTAATAAGTACAGAAATGACGGAACAATCGAGAGTCGAAAAGCACTTTTAGACGCGAAATGATACGCTCAACGACCCGGAGTTAATTTTAATGAAACTTTCGCTCCAGTAGCTAGATTCGGTTCAATTAGACTATTGATGGCATTACCTGCGGAAAATGGTCTAACCGTACATCAAATGGACGTCACAACGCCTTTTCTGAACGACAATATTGAAGAGGAATTGTACATGGAGTTGACAGAATTGTTTGAAGAAATTCTGCTTACGATTGTAATGCAGGAGAAACAAGAAATATCAAGAAGAGGAGCCCATTGTCTTATAGTAACTGTTTATGTAGACGATATGCTCATACTTTCGGGAAATATGGATTGGCTTAGTGGATTCAAGGACGAACTGAAAAGAAGTTTTGATGTGAAAGATCTGGGTAAAGTGAAGCGCTGTTTGGCTATGGAATTTACTCAAACTGAAAACACTATCGAAATCTCGCAAAAGATTTACATCGAAGAAATTCTGAGGAAGTTCGACATGAAAAATTGTAAATCAGTTTCCCCACCTACCAGCTTGGGGACGAAATTGATTAAACTAGAGAAGAACATCGAATAAGAGCAGTTTAAATTTCCATTTCGTGAATTAATTGGAGTACTAATGTATCTGGCTGTCGCAACAAGGCCAGATATAGCGTACACTGTTAATTGGCTTAGTCAGTTTAAATATTGTTACCGAAAAAAATTGGGTTGCAGCAAAACGAGTTCTTCGGTATTTACATGGAACATCGAATCTCGGCTTTACGTACCAGAAAACAGGAAGTCCTCGGAAAGGTTTTGTTGACACTAATTGGGCTCACTGTATAGCTGACCGAAGGTCATATCCAGGATGTGTATTTATTTTTGGAGACCCAGCTGTTTCTTGTGAGGCAAAGAAACAAAGGACTTTGACTCTTTCAAGCATAGAAGCTGAGTATATGGCTTTAGCAGCAGCTGCGAAAGAAGTCTTGTACCTGAACATATTTCTGGTGAAATTAGGTCTACAGGTACCAAAATCAATCAAGATCTACAATTGCAATCAAGGAGCACCAAAACTTGCTCAAAATCAAGTGTTTCACAACAGGACGAAGCATATTGATATGAGACATCATTTCGTACGAGAGATCTTGAAGAGTGGAGTTCTCAACTTGAAATACCTGCGAACAACGGAGATGATCGCTGATGTTTTAACCAAAGGGTTATCCGAATGAAATCACCAAAATTGTATTAAGAAATTTGGTCAGTTGTTTTCTGTCTTTCAAACATTTGCATATCCTCATGTAGTTTGATTCTACGTTTGACAATAAAAAGAACTTTTTGTGAACCTCACATTGTGTATTATCGTGGACATTATTCCTAGAATAGATCCTGACTACAATAATATTACTTAAAGTTTAATAAGACATAATAAATTTACACTATTTTTGCGATATATACTTTAAAATTGACAAACTGGCTTTATCCTGTGCTCATTGCACGCAGAAATTTTTAATTTTGAAAGCATTTAACATTTTAATGAGAAAAAAATGTAGCTTTGATGTCATTATTGAATTTAAGAGAACTTAATCAGTCGTGCAAAGTGAGGTGAGCCCATGTAACAATATAATATTTTGAATTTGATTGAGAAAAAATATATATATATAGTTTTTATTGCATAATTACTCACTGATAATTGTGAATCGTTAGAATAATTATATGATAAACATTTAATATTTGAGTGGAAAATAAATATACAGTCGGCAATTTATGTTCATGATAACTCCTGTGATTGCAAGTCCGGTGGTAACTGATTTTTAACATTGTTTTACATTGTTTGACTGATTCAAAATTCATGTTTTTTTGTTTTTTTTAATTGTTCCTTTTGGTATAAGTTTAATCTTGTTGGGTTAAAAATTCATCTTTTAGTTTAAGAATTCATTAGTTTTATTGCAATTTAACTAATTTGAAAAGTCGTGTTTTTGGGTTGAATTCAACTGTTTTTTTATTCAAAATTAAAATCGTTTTTAGTTTAAATGTCAACTTCTACATTTTTCAATTATCTTTTTGGTTTAAGATTCATGATTTAAATTCAAAATTCGTTTTTTCTTTTGCAGATAATTACATTTCGTACTGAGAATTTAACTATTCCAGTTAAAACCTTGAAGTATTTCGTTGGTATTTTTTTAATTAATATTTTTCCTTAACTGAGCCTTGAATTAATCTCCTGAAATTTCTCTCCGTGTACGATTGACAAACAATCAAGATAGTCCAATATTTAACAGTTACGTCATTTTATTTTAATTTCAGAACATTACTCATGTTATATAATTTAAAACTGATGTCACTATTGAGAAATGTATAATCATTTGCATATGTGAATACATATTGATTATTCATAAATTTGCAAAAATACATATTAATAATTAATAAGTAAATTACTGCTGCATTCGATTAATATTAAATAATAATATTTAGTTATATTCTAAACAGGCGTAGAATATTACTTCAAATCTTTTCAATTTTAGGTTTCTAAAATAATTTGAAAATTATTAATAATTTACCTTCGTAATTATAAATCGTCCATTATATATAAATTATAAAAGTCCACTTTTTAGGTCCTGTTGAAAAATGAACTTTACACCTTATTATATGGGTATATTACGAATATGGGTGGCATCACTGGTTTTACTATTTTTATTTGTACTAAAACACTTTGATGTAAAGCCAAGATTTTTTATTAAATTATTTACTATTTACATAAGTAAAATACAAAGAAAATTATATTTAGTTTTGTGATAAGCTATTCAAATTACGAAAAAAAACGACAAATCAAACTAATGATTTTTCAGTATGCGTGCATCATCGTAGTACTTTCAGTGAGCAATACTACAGTCATAAAAATTGCAAACGTGTACAAGACTAGTAAACGTTATATGATCAATAAATAAGCGAGGAAATTCTTTTTTATGATAAGTAAAAATAAAATGATATATTTAGATTAATTATACACTAATTTAATTAGGAAAACAATTTTGTGTAAAACAACGACTCAAACTAACGATTGGACCTTTTTATTATTTATTATATTATACATAAAACTTTAAAAATATTTTTGGCGCACCTCGGTGATATTTAGAGCAAGATTCGTTTCAAACGAACACCCGTTAATAAAGCGAAGAGAGAAGGGATTGGTTTCAATCGCGAAGGTCATTTTACTATTCAACTTAAAGTCATAAAATCTTTTGTGGTAGGTAGGTTTCATAATATTGTTTTTAATATTCTTTCTTCAGTTCACGAAATATTGAATAAGGATATCGTTTTTTGATGCATGCATATAAAACAAATTATAAGTTTGAGTTATCGTTTTTTTCGTGATTTAAACAGCTTATCATAAAACTAAATATAATTTTCTTCTTCAACTGGGATTAAACCTTGGCGATCTCGGTTAATTTTACAACAAAAGTAACATTCAGATAAAAAATCATTAATACTTATAAATTCATTTAATTAATATCATTTTTTTCGCATACTTTCATTCAAATTTCCAACTCAAAAACTCGACTCTAGAATTATATTGCATGGACTTAGAATAAAACTCCAGGTCCCTGATATATGCATTTCTTGTTCTTAAAAAATACACTTTTTTCTTATTTTTTAATAAAAAAAATTATAAGTTGTTAGGCCACTGTTTGAATAATATTCTTCACACCACCAGTTGTGTGCATATTTGCTGTATTTTCATAAAAAGAGATATTTCGAATTCCAATCGTGTAAAATACTATGAATTTTTCCGACGTTTTATGAACATTAGAGTTCACTTCTTCAGGGCTGACCTGAAACTGAGGTATCAGGTTATGTTGTTCTTATGAATACTCTCTACGATGCATGTGATTGACCAGAGCGCCCCACCGTGGAGACCGGTTGAACCTGATTGGCCAATCAAGTCTTTTTTTTTAATCCGGGAGGACGGAAAGCTTAATCAGATTGGTATTATATCCATTGTCTCTATTGATGTTATTAGGGTGTTTTAAGATTTCGATTACTTCTTTATGTTTTTCTCGAAAAGATATTGCGTCACAGAACAAATAGGAAGAATTCTTAACAAACAGAACATCCAAACCATATTTAAACCACCTGCGAAAATAGGACAACTACCAAATAACCCTAAAGACAAAAAGGCACCCCTCTGTGATTCAAGAGTATATAAAATTCCATGTTCTTGTGGCAAAGTCTATATTGCGGAAACCGGGAGAGTGGTGAGTCAACGTATAAAGGAACATGAGAGTAAAGTTATGCTAAAACATTTCACGCAATCAGAATTAGGTGAACATCATATCGAAACAGAGCAAAACATTTTATTTGACAAAGCAACAGTCATTGCAAAAAGACACAATATCTTTCCAAGGAAACATAGAAAAGCAATCGAAATCTTAAAACACTCTAATAACATTAATAGGGACAATGGATATAATACCAATCCGATTTGGCTTTCCGTCTTCCCGGATTTAAAAAAAGACTTGATTGGCCAATCAGGTTCACAAAACGTCGGCAGTGAATGAAGAAAAAATGTAAATTAACTGGTTTCTCATGGTTTAATTCTTTTTTTATAAAAAATGTTATTCAAGGGATTTATTTTATAACCTTGTTTTATTTATGTTAAAAATTACACAAATAATACAAATCAGCACAGAGGAAGCAATGATTGATAATTGTTAATAATAAAAGAATATGCGAATAAGTTTTGTAATATTTTTTTAGTAATTTTATCACTCAATGACAAAGAAAATGATCAAATATGAACACAATTGATAGTGTAAAAAGTATTATTTCAATAATGGTCAAACAATCGATGGTTTTTAACGAAAAATAAGAAAAAAGTGTACTATCAAGTGTATGCCACCAAAATGATCAAATACAATCGCAGTACATTTTTCAGTACAGGAAGAGCATTCCAAATAGAAACAGTAAAAGTTTCATGGTCATAACTCATGACCTATAAGAGCTAAAACTATTTATTTTATTTTACACAAAATTGATCCTTGTATGACTTATCTTCTCATCGTTTTTCTATAGGATATGTAACAAACAAGCCCTCTTAAATAAACTTTTTTGGCTTAAAATAGCTACAAAAAGCAAAAACATTGTGCTTGTTTAAAGAGTCGAAATTCTTCATCCATTCAGATTAGAAGATTATGCATCTATTATATTTTTTATTTACGCATGATTTCTGGCACTACAACTTTTTCGCTGGCACCATTTACGCGACTTTTTGCGCAAACGAAATACTTTGAAGAAAAACTGTAAAAGAGTAACTTTCCATGAAAAAATAGGTAAAAAGTGGTCAAATTCGTAAGGTCGTAACTTCTGACCTATTGCGACCAGGTCATTGCTTTTTTTAGAATTACTCGGAATTTCAAATAATTCAATTAAAATCCAGAATTTTTGTCCTTAAAATTAACAGGTTCCAAAGTATATATAAGAACGTCACAATTGGGATTTTCGCCTCTTTTTTTAAAAGAAATCTGGTTTCTTTCAAGAGTCATAACTCCGCGTCTATTAGAGATAGGAGGTTTTTCCACATTCTCAGAATTTTCTTTAGTTCAATATTGCTGTTAAGCATTTTGCTGTAAAATGCGCAATACCTACTTAATACAGTAGAAAGGTACGAAATGCCTGGACTAATTCTGTAAATGAACATTGTTATTAATTTCCTGAAATTTACGCAGTTCTAATGTTACATGAAATTTTTTTATAAAATTACGAAATTGTAATGGAATTTTCGTAAATTTAACTCACATTTCGAACAACTGTTTATGATTTTCTGTTGAGGGGACCTTCTCATATAAATGGCTCAAAAAATCGATTTTTTATTGATCGATTGCATATATACATGCATAAATACCTGTGTAAAATTTCGGGTCGAAATTCGAAAAATTGCATGAGATATGAACTCTCAAACCAAACCCTTGAAATTCGCCGAATACTGTTAGCGAATAAAGCATTTTTGTCAACCATAGATTTGAATATTTTAATTATTCGTGCCCCAGAAGTAAAATATCTTCAATGATAATATACGAATTACAGAATTTATAATTACAAACCTTTCTTGAAAATGCACATTTGGCGGGCCTGTCTTCAAAATGGATTAATCGGACATAAAATTCCGTAATATAGTACACATTATGTTTTGTATGCAGTAAAGCTTTATATGTCACTTTCTTATAGATATTGCTTCTTTTGATTGTGCATGACACAGCATCAATCAGTATTAATGTTTAATTTAAAGTATTATTTTTTATTTTAATACTAAAAAGAATGTGCAATCTCGTGCATGTTATTTTTCAATTTGTAATAAGAACATTCGTCAGTGCTTCTATACATAACTTTCATAGTTTCCAACTTATCTTAAATTGTATTTAAATTACATTGTATTATTATTATTTCAATATTGTTAGGTACGTGGGTTGCGATGTATACGCCTCTTGAGTAACTACGATAGCGCTACTAATTTGGAACTATAAAAAGAAATTTGAATTTCAATTCAATATTAACGAGAAATATTACATTAATGGATTAATTGTAAACCATAGTTCGCGCGTTACATAACAATGTTGCCTAGATCCAAGAGGCACACTGCTGAAGTATTTCCCATATAAATACAGGCCCACCAAATGTGCATTTTGAAGAAATGTTTGTAATTATAATAGCTGTAATTCATATATTATTATTGAAGATATTTCACTTCTGAGACACGAATAATTAAAATATTACAATCTATGATTGACAAAAAGGCTTTAATCGCTAACAGTATTTGGCGAATTTGGAATGCTAGTAAGAATTTTTTATTTAGCGGCGTTGTTTTTACCCTAGTTTCTTTCGAGGGTTTGTTTTGAGATATTTCACCCTTTTTTATTTTTTTATTCGGTACTATAATGTCAATTATTTTCTTGTTACGTATACCATTTTTTTAATGTGAAAATAACAGTGAGAATTGTTTTTGTGCATGGTTCAAATTAAAAAGTCGTAGTGAATTAAAATTAAGACAAATTTTCAATAAAGAATGTACATTTTCATACAAATTTATCAATTTTCGTACAAAATTCATGTACTTACTTTGATAAAACTTCTTATTTTTGCATAGAAAATTCATTACTTTGGTTGACAGTGCAACTATGTGATTGGAAATTTATATTTTTAACTGAAAATTCGTTTTATTTAATTTTTTTCACAAAAATTAATCTATTTAAATTGCAAATGAATTTGATTTAAGACAATTGTATTGTTTTATAAAAATTCTTATTTTTTTATCCAACATTTAGCAATTTAATACAATATTAAGAGCATGTGATACTTCGTCGTTTGGTAAATAGGGTTCAGTTCCCTCGGATTTTTTTCCACAAAAATGAAAATTTTAAAAAACAGGATTCGGAGATCCTATAAAATATTATAACGGACATCCCCGGACTCTTTTTTATGGTCATCCAAGTGCGAATTTCAATACGGCCTAACAGTGGCCCAGCATTGGCAAGAATATTGCCGGAATTCGGCTACCAGTAATAAGCCATGGCTCAATGTATAACTACGGTATGCACTCCGCGGCCGAAACAGGCCCGATACTGGATGCCATTATTGGCTCAATGCCAGCTGAAAGTAACGACGGAGCAATGGAACGGTTACCAACGTCGGCCCAAATCTGAATGCTGGAGTTAATTCAGAAAAGGATAAAAAACATTAAATTTTTCTTAGGAAGCATTTACTTTATCCATTTATCATTATACGACTGCATATCGTCTAACAGCCGGCAGTGCTAACCACTGTGCTAAACCGACAAGTTGAAACTCAATGAAAAAGACATCCTCATAAGCTACAGTTCAGAAAAGTTAAAGTAATAAATTTGAAGCTCTCTTTTTCTGATTATTTATTATTATTCGACGTTATGTCAATGTAAAATATACGAACTTTTAACAGGAATGTCAAGAAAATAATTTTTTTTTAAATAATTTAAATCGATTAAAATTTCTCTTCGCATAATATTTCATTTTTTCCTGTTGTAGACTACTTTATAACTTTTTAAAATGACAGCCTATGTATTTTTTCATACACGTTTAAAATTTGTAACGATGGAATTTAGAAATTTCTTCGGGGAGTTTGACAATTTTTCAATAACAAAGTTCTTTAATCTTTCGTGAAATATTTGTTTTTTAGGTTGTTTTCGTGACAGTTGTATTTGTAGTTTTTAGACATTTAAAAACACATAAGAGCAATTCCATGCCCAATCATCGGAAGACTTTAAGCCGTGGTAAAAATGACACTTGGTCGAGTAATATACCGTTACTGGACCAGACTTAGGCTCATCCTCGTATAACATGGTTTCCCATACTAAAAGTGACACTTGGTCCAGTAATGTGCCGATACTGGGCCAGACTTTGACTGATCCTCGTCAAACATAGTTCCCCGTACTAAAAGTGAAACTTGGCTAAATTGAGTGCCGATACTGGACCAAGCTTTGGTAGAGAATCGGCAAATGTAAATAGCTAATATAGGCTGCCAATACTATCTCAACACTGGGCCGATTAAAATTCCGATATTGGCTCAATATCGTTAGCCAACCTTGGGCTGCCAAAATTGGACCAACATTGGGCCATGTATTCAGCTCCGGCAATTCGCACTTGGGTAATAAGAAAAAAATTTACTGTGCTAAATACAAATTTTATGCATGTTCACTATTTTGAGGTCTCTGTCGTACCGGTGCTGACGGTAACATTTAAGAATAATTAAGTATGGGAGAGAATTGTAACATACATAACCACAAAATACACACACACATCAAATTCAGCAAAATTAAAAATTTTCAATTAACCTGCCAAAAAAGAGTCCGGGGACGTCCGGTAGAATGTTTGCTATTATATCCCAAATTTTTAAGACGAAATGTTTATTATTGTGGGAGAAAATTTGAGGGAACCTAACACTGGTCAAATAGATAATTTTCTAAGTATCACATGCCCTTAAAGTATTTGATCGAAAGTTTAAGTACTTTGTTAAAAATTCTTTTCTCTTCTTTATAATTGAACTATTTTCGTGCAAAATCGTTTCCTTGTTAGTTGATTATTAATTTATTGAAATGAAAATTGAACTATTTCATTTCTTCACAAAAATTAACTAATTAATTAATTAAGCTGGAAAATTAATTTCTTTTGTTTAGAATCGAAGTACTTTTGTATATTTTTATCCAAAATAGAACTATCTCATACAAAATACAAGTAATTGGTCGAAAGTTGAGGCTCTTTGTTGAAAATTTCTTTCTTTTTTTTAAAATTCAACTACTTTGAAAATTCTTTTCCATTTTACTTAAAAATTAATTAATTTAAATGAAAATGTGATCATTTAATTTGTGAGTTACAAACTTAATATTTTTAGTACAAAATTCATCTACCTTCATGAAATTTCATATTTTTCGTTAGCCATTTTTATTTAATAATAATTAACATTGTACAGCATTTGAGAATGAAAATTGAAATTACACATGTTACCTCTATTATTAATTAAAAGTAATTATTATCAAATATAGGATTTATTTCAATTAAAATACGTGTAATTTGTCTGCAAAATAACAATTGTACTTTTAACTATAATTAAAATAGGTTTTTTGCAATTATTTTTCATTATTGTTTCACATTTTAGAAAGAAATGACATATTATATTATATTTTTAGTAGGGGAAAAATTAGATGTGAAATAATATACGTTTCATTTGAATGAATTAAAAAAGAATTTTTAAATAAAATTATACTATGAATGCGGTAAGCACATATTGAAGCAAAAGAATATAAAAGAGAGAAAATACAACAGTTACTGTATTGACGGCGTCGCGTAAAGCGTAACTAATAAAGCAAGATAGAAACATTCACATGAATGCACGAACAGAATAAACAAGTCAAATTTATGCTTTGAGTATGCAAAAGTTATAAAATGCTCTACGGGTAAGAAGCAGAGAACTTACCATAGCTCTTTCTAAGGCTGCACTCGAGTTGCGGTCCACGGTCAGAAAACCCTTCATTTGGAACCCGCGATCACTTTAGGTCGGAGAAGTTGCGTTCCGAGCTCTCTCCCCCACCCGTGAAACGAACTCAGGGCAGTAGAGACAGGGGGGGGGGGATTTTCTCAATAAGTACGAGATGAGTAAGTAAGTATAGAAAACCACGATGATTGGCAGTGTCTTATTGTGTTCTGTACGCGTTGTGTTAGAAGTAGGTTTGATAACTAGATTAGAGTTTGTTCGTAAAGTTTCGCGCGAATTTTTACCTGTATAGATTTAGTTTTAATTTGACGACTATACATATTATAATAACGTTCTAAGAATAAGAGTTATTGACAATACATATTTCCCAAAAATTTTCAAACACCCCCCGTATCAAGTATAAGTTACGTAGAAAATGCTGCCAGTCCTGAGCCTGGAAAAAGTGTGATGGAAAGTTGCGGAAAAAAAAGGGTCGAAGGGAATAAAGGACGCCCCAAGTGGAGAGGAAGAGAAGGCTCGGAGGGTAAAGGTCCCTGGCACTGATCTGAGCCCGCAACTCGAGAAATGCCCCCTGTGGATTTTGACCATAGACCGCAACTCAAGTGTACCCCTTTCTAAACCTTGGAAGGAAGGAAAATACGAACCTTAAAGTGGTAAAGTTTTTTTTAGCAATTCGCGCGTCGAAGGAACTTTTACAACAACATTACTACCATACAAGCTACATAAGCCCTAAGCATCTTCATATCAACGGAAACCTTAATTATTTATCTTTCATTTGCCATCTTTCAATTCCATCTATATGAGAAGATTCCCTTAAACTTATGGGAATCTGAAACAATGTATCTGAAAAATACTTAATCTTAACTGAAAATTACGTAATTTGCAATTGAAATTTTCTAAAATTATCTTAATATTACTAGGAAAATCGAGAATGTATTAAATACAAAAAAAATATATTTCATGCTAGGGCGAGTATTACGTAATTTTTTGTAACGTTAGCACTTATTCATTTAAATATATGCAGTATGCACAATATAAAATAAAATATTATTCTAACAGATAAAAAAAATAAATTTTAATATTTTTTGACTGAAAATTTGAAATTTTTATAATTCTAATATTCAGGAATTTACTAATTTTTTAAAAATATTTTATATAAAAATAGAAATAACTCTATTCAATCTTAACTGGAGTCGGTGTCGTAAATTTCGACCCAATCTAACTTCAGTCAAAGATTTTTCTATACTGTTTTACATGGGGGGGGGATCATACATTTCTGCGCAAGATATTTTCAACCATAAAATTACCTTCGTTATTCGAACAAGAAGTAACTTCCATGTCACTTTTGTGGAGAAGTGTTTCTGATTGTTAAATTTATTCTATATCTGGATCCTCGTTCAAGATTGGCTTTATTACATTTTTTAAATCTTCTTCGGTCATAAGCGATTTTGCAATTGCATTCGGAATGAATTGGATCCCAATATGTGCTCATCTGCCTGTAAGAGTAACAACACATAAAAATTGACGAAAGACAATTCATATACATAAAAGCATATATTTTTATGTAGAAACTATAAATTTTAACATACCATACATAAATGCAAGTAGAGTTTGTTGTATGTAAGAATAACATGCACTGTTTTTTGAACTTCACAAAATATTAATCTATCACTTTATGTATTTGTTTTGTTATCTTCTATCCATGCTGCGAGAATGTGTTGCACATCTTGGTTACCTATTTAAACACTTCCTTGACCTAAAGAGTATCGAGGTTTCACGTGCACTATTTACAGGTCTGTCCACATATTTTGTAATTCTTCAACCAGCGAATTCTCTTCCGTTTTTAGACTGAAGAACTGAAGGCGTGCCTTGTTGACAGAATACACAAGAGCCCCAATATAAGAGTAGTTTTAGGGGTTACGTCACACTGGCCTTGCGGCTAAATAAGTCTCTTGAAACGTAAACAGTCTGTAGTAAACTGGTGACTACGCATTGTTGAAACTGCCCGTAATCTGAGAAAATTCGTGGGTCAGCAGTTCTAGAAAAGACTAAATCACTCGGTCTTATAGGGCGCTTTTGTGTATATCAAACAAGCTACATGCAACTTCTACATCTCATTTATTTTTCAGAGGACGAAGATTAATATATTATGTTAAATGATCCTGGTAGTTAAGTATGTAATTATATTTGACATCTTTACAGTTTTTCATATCTATTAAGTCCACTCAAATATGTCTATTTCTTTCAATGATAAAGGTTTCATGACGTTGCATCTTGAGAAAGTTGAAATCAAAATTTGTCACTTTATGTTTCCTTTTTCTTTCAAATATTATTTCTATAATAAGCTCGGCTTGTTTACCTTCTGCCAGGAGTCTGTATCAGGCTTCGACGCTGAAACTATGTTATAACCGTCAATTTGCGGGTAACAAGCTATACTTCATTAAAGATTCTTTCGATTACTTTATTATTCAAAACTGTAGTTATTTTATAATCATACATATCAGGGTACCTTATATGCCAGTCAAATTCAATATAGAAATTAGAGTTGCCGATGAATCCCACGCTTCTTTTCATTAGCAAATCAGAACACGTATAGTAACCTCAAATATGTACACTAAATCTTTCAGTTTTACTACGGCGAACTTCTTAACTCCGTTTACGTTTAGCAGGGGCAATATCCCCGCTTCCAGCCCAGTTACGTTCGCACATGCGAACTCAATCACCAGGGCTGACATGAATCTGTTTGCCCGTTACCAGAGCTGGGTACGTAATTTACACTAAGCAATTTACGTAGTTTTCTACTGTAATTTACCAGGTAATTGAAGTCCGATGTTTGCTACATAATGTACATAACGCGGATACGGAACTTGCGAATATTTCGATGTCTGTACTGCAAAATTTATTTTTAATTTTCAAGAATAAAGCAAGACGAACAGGGGTAGCAGCTATGACCTAGAAGCCGTTTATAATGACTGCTCGTCAATAGTTTATCACAAAATAGGCTCTTGGCTAAACTTTTGTCTATATTGTTAAATTGTGCTTTCACTCGCTCAAAACTTAGGACTTAGAAATCTTGTTTCTCATAATTTTAACTGTTTCTTAATTTGATAACTAGATTTCTTAAATTAATTAAAGTTTTAGAGAGGTTATGTCACGTGGTTGGAAGTTTAAAAGTTCAAAACAGACGTCCGCCATTTTTGTCATGTCCTCTATAGACTGCCATTTTTGTCAGTCTTCTATAGTTTTCTACGTTAATTACTTCATTTAGGTAATTTACGTAGAAAGTCTGGAGTGAAGGGACAATTCGCAACCCTGCCCGTTACATATCCGCTGCACCCTGTGAACATGAGTTTCAAAAGGTTTCGAGCGTGGCGCATGCGTGAAACCGCAGCGAATGTAACCAATTTCAGATCATTGCAGAAATATCAGTTAGAAAATAAATGCGTAATAATTCCAAAGAGAAACAAGAAAGGCAGAATATGAAGAATAATAATAAACAGATCTCTGATGGATGTGTTATATTAGTTATATTTAGTGTTGCCGCCAAGCGAGAAATCCCGAGGAACGAGACGAGACGGAAAGAGACATACCTGCTTGTCTCTATATTTCTCGTCTCGTTTTGCCTCGTCTCATTCTTCCTCGCCTCATGGTGTCCTTTCTCGTTTCTCGCGGCGGTTTTTACGAGTAATGCGACAGATGTGCCCTAGCAGATAAGACAGCTCGCGGGGGCGTTCTTTTGCCACTCGGGCCCTAATGCTAAATAGCGTTCTTTAATGAATAGTTAAAGCCGAAATATGATTTCGTATTATACTTATCTGTCAATTAATGATTAATTTGATATCAAGCACGATTATGTTTCGATTTTTGCAAAGATTTGGTAACGTCTAATTTCCGCAGATGGTAAATGAAATATATTTGTTGGGACATCTAAAATATCGAAAGTGCATACCTATTTAGATTACTTAAAGTACTACATTTTTTTTTATTCATAAAATTTTGGTATATAATAAGTAAGTCAGTAATAAGATTGAAAATGTTATAAATTGGAAATGCCTTAGCTCAGGACAAAAGACCCTTCATTACAGACCACTTTGTTCTCGAAACGTATAGAAATTACAAAAGAACATTTTTGTTAATATACTACTAGGCTTTTTGAATGATATATTTTCTGATAATTTTGTTTATCCTGATAACTTAGATATGAAAAACGATATTTTTTTATTTATTGTAAAAACGTTTAGAACATACATATGTGTAAATTGGAAAGGAAATATGCAGCCGAAATAATTAAAACATGTAAAATCTATGTTAGATCTTGAATTTTGTGTGAAATCTTTTGGAATTTTTTGAAATTAAAAAAATTTCATTGTTTGACATATTTCTCAAATCTTTGTGAAATCTGTTGTATTAAAAATCTTTTGTGAATTTCTGGAACTCTTTAAAAGTACGTAAAATCTATGTGAGATCTTCAAAATTTTGTGTGATATCTTTTAAAAAATTTGCAAATCTATGGAAGATTAGTAAAATTGTTTTAAATATCTTAAAAGTTTCATAAATTCTTTTAAATATTCGTACTCTTATACCGAAATTTTTGGAATTTGTTTGAAATCACTGAAGTATTTGAAATCTCTTAAAATCTTGTAAACAATTTTGCAATAGTTTTAAATATTTGAAATGTTTATATAATCCTTTAAATATTTCGAAATCCTTGTGATTTTTTTCAAATCGTTTGAAGTAAGTAAAATCTATGTTAGATCTTAAAATTCGTGTGAAATCTTTTGGATATTTTCGAAATTTTTTCAACTTTTTTTAAATCTGTGAAATTTTTAGAAATATTTTTATAACTTTATTGATTCTTTGAAATATTTGTAAAATGTTTAACGAAAAATATTCATAATTTTTGGAGCTTCGATATTTTCTTTAATTTTGGGACACCATAACAAAATTAATTTTTCCCATATGTACTCAGATAAAAAATCTGAAAAATTTTTAAAATTGAGCACATTATGCAGATTAATAAACAAAAACATTCACGATTTTTCCAAAACTTTGCGATTAAAATTGTTTTTTAAATTATTCCGTCGAAGCCCAACCTTAAAATATGCACATTATAGGAATATAGTTATGTAAACTCTATCATACAATGCAACCCGTCTTGCATTTGTGTAATGCAAAAAGGTACTATATAGGCGATTTTAATTCGGTTTCCAAATCTCCCGCGCTCGAGATCTTGCGCCGATTGATCAAAGGCTTCGAGACTCAGAAGACGTGCGCAAAATATACGTATAACCAAATTCCGTAAAAAGATTATGTTCCCCAGGATTCACCGCGCATTTCAAATAAATAATTAGTTACGAATTAAAAACAATGTAACACAATATTAGAATGTGTTCACAAAAATTGTTGGGATGTGGATTCTTTGGGAAATTTTTCTTAAATCTTTGTTTGCGAAATCTTTTTTATTCGTTGAAATCATTGAATTATTTGAAATCTATGATTAGTAAAAACAACTTCTAAAATGTTTTGAAACCTTTTCAAATCTTCCAAATGTTTTTCAAAATCTTTGAAACCCTTTACATCTTTTAAAAGTTTAAAAATCTTTGTGAAATTGTTATAAAATATTAAAAATCTGATAAACACGCCTTTATAAAATGTTCAAAATCCTTTAAAATATTTTTAAATCTTTGAGACATTTGGAAATCTTTATTAATGTTTTGTAATATGGTGTATACTCAAAAACCGAGTGGTGAAACTCTTGAAAATTCCGTTAAATGGCCATGGCTCATTTTAATAGACCTATTTATTATAGACGTCGGCAGTGCGCACGTGTCGAAATTTTACGTCATTTCCGTATTTTTCGAACAGTTTTGTGTCGAAATGTATGGAAAATATTGTTAAAAACAGAGATTTTTAAAGTAGAATATTTTTAACTCTATTTAAAAAAAAAACGGTGAAAAAAGTGCAAAGAGTGCGACGACGAAGGCCATTATTTGCATCTGTGGCACCTGCCATCTTCTAAAAAATGCTTAAAAATTCGGCGAAACTCACGGAAGATGATGTTCCAGGTGCAAAATTAGTGCACGAATCAGTAGAAGAGCACAGTATTGAGCAGCTGAAACCATGTCCTAAATGTAGAAAACCACCATTAAAAGGATCAGGTATAAATATGTTCTTTTATACAAGATTTGCAATTCAGAACTTTGTTTGAGTAAATATTAAATTAAATAGATTTTATTTTTATCAAAAAGTTTAGGAGGTTCGAAGTCCCGATAGCAATGCTTCATTTAATATGTAAGCAAATGTTAACAAAGAAAGTAAATATTAATACCTGCCAAACACAACCTCAACTGTCCTTTCTACTGAATCACTTTTTTTTTCCTTTTAAAGATCGTTTCCTGTATTTTTTTCATCGTTTAAGCTGTTTAACACTGCGCTCTTCCACCGATTTGTGTTCTAATTTTGCTCCTGGAACATCATCTTCCGTGATTTTTAACGGATTTTTGAACATTTTTTTGAAGACGACAGATGTCAACAAATGTAAATAATGGCCTTGCTCACCATACTTTTCGCACTTTTTTCGCACTTTTTTTCTGAATATACTTAAAAATTTGTTGTCTTTAAATTCTGATTTATTTACACATTTATTTTTCGTTGTTATTTTTATTTACAATATTTTCCATATATTTTGACAAAAGACTGTTCGAAAAATACGGAAATGACGTAAAATCCTGGCACGTGTGCACTTTCGACGTCTAGAACAAAAAGGTCTATACTGAAGCTGATTTAATATTGAAGATTTCAGCTAATAATTTTTATAATTTCTAAATCAAATGTCACAAAAATGTATACTTTAACCTTCTATAGTAGCGGAGACGAAATTTTCAAGGTCGCTGAACACCCAGCTTATAAGAATAATTCTACGCTTCTTACCTCTTATTATTTGAATCTCAGATTCATCGTTGCAATTTTTGTAATCATACGGATTACAATTTTCGTTGTAGTTAGTCAAAAGCGTTTGATTTCCATATTTTATTCAATAAGTAAAACAACAGATTTTATCACCAATTAATTACGTACAATCTGCAGATATTCAGTTTGTTTAATTAATTAAGATCGAAGTACAAAACGATTTTGACACTTGTCAGACGTCAAATATCACTCACGTACCGTTAGATTAGTGTAAACCAACTCCAATTTTTAAGAAAGTACTTAATGCACATCCCGAATGTATTTATGAACAATTTTAATGTTGTCTTACATTTTTTTTTAATTCTTAACTAATTATTTATTTGAAATGCATGGTGAATCCTGGGGAACATAACCTTTTTTAGAATTTTGTTATACGTATATTATGCGCACGTCTTCTGAGTCTCGAAGCTTTTGACCAACCGGCGCAAGGTCTCGAGCGCGGGAGATTTGGAAACCGAATTAAAATCGCCTATATAGTACTTTTTTGCATTACACAAATGCAAGGCGGGTTGCATTGTATGCTAGAGTTTGTATAATTATATTCCCTATGAGTACATAGTAAATGTCCTTACTGTATATATGAATATACAAATAAAGGTACATGAATATCGCAAGGGTGAATCATAAAATCAACTATGAAGCGTTGCGGTAGTGAGAAAGTGTGCAGTGACAGATGATGAGACGTTTTTACGAAGTTTCTGTGGAACGTATGAGTGGAGTGTGAGGGTGGAAGTCTAGGAGGTGAGTAGGGTTGTGAGGGATGAATTGGAGAGTTAAAAAGTAATATTCATTGTAGTTGTAGGGTGGGATTTGGCTAATCGTTACTTGACACACTGGGGTACAAACAACCCCAGGCTGAAATTTCCTTAATTTTGAGTATCTAAACCAGAAGCAAATGGGCCCGTGACGTCATCTCTTAGTAGATGGAAAGTTATTCTGCCCCCTCCAGCCCGTACCCAAACGCTGGGGTGATCAGTCTCTCTGCGATAGCCGTCCGAAGTCGAGTGGGATAACCTGTACAGTTTTTTTATTCGGATGTCGTATTATTTGCGGCCAGAATATTACTTCCGATTGGTCACTGAGCCGATTCACAACACTAGCCATTCAGTTACTTGTGACAATTGGTATACTTCGATATCTCTCCGGCAACGAATGCTCCCTGATCCATTCAACATAAGGGCAACTGAAACTCTGAAGTAAAATAAACGCGAAATTCCATCCGACTTCATAGTTGCGCCGAGAACATGGCCAAATACAAAGGTTTGCCATACGCAGGACTTAACCCTCGTCTCCTAATCTAAAAAAACAAGAAGTCAAATAAAATTGTCCTCGTAGTTTCCACTTTCATGCGTACAGGCAATTGTCAACGCGAGAATTTTGCTCAAATGCAAACTGAAAAATGACGGAAACGATGCCCAGGTTATGGTAATCGACTGCTTGGAAAATTTATACATCCATCTCGTAACATCGTACTTGGAACAGAGGTATGCGGTGGGTACGCTCTGGAGGATAGTTAAGACTTGGCATCGCAGGAATTTAAAAAAATATACTTTGGGACTGAAAGAGCTTTAGTACGCATCAATCTCATTTCTGCAACGCGTTGCATACTTTGAAAGAGAAAAGAAGATCGAAAAAGCCGAAAAAGTTGCTCAGCCTGTCACCATCCCATTTGCAATGAGCACAGTTATGTACTTTAAAACGATTGTACCTACAGTTGATACATGAATTGGTTTCATAATCAATGTGATTACATTTTTTATGTCATTTTTAACATATTCAATCGATTTTATAACCATACTCTGTTGTATATTGGTTTGAAACAATAAACATTACTCATTATTCTGGTACTAATACAATACTAACTTTTTTTTCGAAATTCCTCCATTCATTTCTAAGAATAAATACCTTTTTCAGGGATCACCAAGGAAACCTTTTTTTTCTTGTAGAACTATATCTTGAGCGAACTCAGCTGGATTTTTAGCCATTTTTGAAAAAAAATGTAAAGTTATGTTTTTTTTTTTTGTAAAACTTGTCATTTGTTCGATTTTTTGGACAATTCAATTTTTTACATTTGTTAATTTTACTTTTTGGCCATATCATGTATATAATTTCCAAACGCATACTCTTAAGAACCTATAAAAAATTGACAACTTGAAATAATCAATAACTTATTTTTTATAAAAATCTTTGTCGCTGGGGTACAAAGCACCCAAATGTGTCAAGTATGTCACACAGCCGAAGTGTGTCAAGTAAGGGCTAAACAGGGAAAGTGAGGATAGGTTGTCAAGGGAGCGGGGTAGTTTTGTGGTCAGGAGTTTGGGCCTTCATGGTGGACAAGGGTGGTTCTCGTAGTGCTGGGAGATGTAAGAGGAGAGAAAAGGGTGTCTGCAGGGGATGCAGGGATAAAATATTGCAACGTAAGCGAAAAATTGGGGCGGTAAGCGACGGCAGGCCTGAAGAGACATCTGTTGGCTGCAGTACGTACTTTTTTGCATGGGTAGGCGACAGTTATCGACTGAAGAGCGGGAGGTGGTGAGCGAGAGTACTGGCAGTGCTGGTCGTGAATTAGAAGAAGAGGAAATTGCCACGAGGCCACGACGGCCAGCTGTGCGTGGCCCAGTGTGGAGTGGCGCGTCAGGGAGAGAGACGAATTGGAGCAAATGAAGCAAAAAGGCGAGGGAGAGAGCGTCCAGCGCAAGTAAGGGGAAGGATATCTTGAAGAGGAAAAGGGACAGCGAAGAGAGCCCGGAGAAAAGCGCGCTAGAGAATCCATTTAAAAAAAGCGTACGAACACGTAGGTCACCCCCGCCCCTTAAATATGGAGGGGCAGGCGGAGGAGGCTCTCGGGGTGCTTATAAGCGAGGTCAGAGGGTTGAGGGAGGAGGTAAGTGGGGCTATGATGCAGATAGAAAGCATGAGAGAGTATCTGAGGATAAGAGATAAGAGATGAGAAAACGAGGTAAAAGAGCTGAGGGCAAACTAGAAGGATTGCATAGGGAGGTGGTGTCGGTAAGGAAGGGAAATGAGAATAAAATGAAGTTGATGGAAAAAGAGATTAGGCTGTGGAAGGACACGGCGGAAAAAAGGCTTGAGTAGGTGGAAGGCAGGTCGGAAATGGAAGTTGTTGACAGTGGAGAGGGCGAGAAGCAAGGTATTTGGGAGAGGTGGAGAATATGATAGAAGAGAAAAAGTAGTTTTTTGTAGATCTAAACGGTGCGTTCTCTTCGGTGGATAGGGGGAAGTTGTGGGAGGCAATAAAAGAGAAGGGAGTGCAGAGAGGCCTGATCGAGAGGGCAAGGGAGGTATATGAGGAGACGAAAGATAGTGTACGAGGAGGGGAGGAAATCTCTGAGTGTTTCTGGATAGATAGCGAGTTGACACAAGGGTGCCCGCTTAGTCTAACGCTTTTTGCAATTTTAATCGCGAATATGGAAAGTAAGCTAGTGGCTAGAGTGGTAGGAGGAGTGAGAATATAGTCACTCGAATATACAGATGACATAGTGCTGATAGCAAAGAGCGAAGAGGCTTTAAAGGAGATTATGAAAAGGTTGAGAAGATACTTAGACAAAAAAAGGTTAGAGTTAAATGCGGACAATTTGAAGGTTATGGTGTTCAGGAAAGCAGGTAGGAGGGATAAGGGAGGGAAGTGGAAGTGAAAGGGAAAAGCGGGGCAGGAGGTGAAAGAGTTTCTGTACCTGGGCTTCCTGTTTCGAAGGAATGGGAGAATGGATGGTCATATAAAAGAGAGGGTGAGAAGAGCAAAAGTGGCGATGAGGCGGGTGTGAGGGCCGGGGAAGAGGTTGTTCGCAGATGATTTTGTAAGGAGAATCAAATTGTTTGATTCGCTAGTGATAAGTATCTTATTTTACAGAGTATAGGTGTGGGGGTGGAAGGTAAGTGGCGAGGTAAATAGGATACAGGAGAGGTATGTAAAGTGGACGCTAGGGTTAACAAGAAATATGCTGAACTATATTGTCAGGATGGAGACAGAAAGAACGAGTTTAGGGATTATAACGGAGAGTCTAGCGTGTAGATGAGGAGAAATGTTTGTAAGATGAGGGAAGTAAGCTAGTTAGGGAGTGTTCTTGGGAAAAGGAGAAAAGACGAAGGGGTGCAAAGATGGAGGTGGAAAGGAAAAGGTATTTTAGAACGCATGGATTGCAGATGGATAAAGTGAGAAGAATGCACGAGGAAGGAAGGAAGGTATATGGGTTGGCTCAAAATAATGGTATGGAGATAGAGAAAGCAGCAGAGGAGAGAATAAGAGAGTCAAGGTTTAACGGAGACTGTCTGTGGATTATGCCAAGGGAGAGAGCGCAACACTTGTGTGAGAAAGGAGAAAAAGGAAGTCAGGAACTTATAGCGAGAATCTGATGCAGTTGCATGGAGGATTTTAATAGGCTCTCTCTTTCTAGGGAGAAGAAAATGTGTGAATTTTGCGGGAAGGAGGATGCAGAAGTTGAGCACTGTTTGGAGGAGTGTGAAGAGGTGAAAAGGAGTGGGATAAGCATGGTGGCATTGTTGCGTGAAAGGAGGACAAAAGGGCAGTAGCATGGATGAAGGGGGTGATGGATAAGATGTCTGCAATGGGAGGCATAGCGAGAAAATATAGACATGTGTGCGAGGCGAAGCGAATAAGGCTAGGCTATAAAAGTGAGCGGATTAGATATAACGTGTGTATGAATGTTAATTTTTAAGAGGTAGTTGTAAGGAAATTCTGTAAAAAACAGAAGTGTAAAGAAGTCAATTTTTAAGGCCAGAAGTCCAAAAAATAAACGATTATCTAATCTAATTTATTCTTATCATTAGCGAAGTAAATGTTTCAATGGAACAAAATGATATACTAATAACGTGAAGTTAAATCTTTGAAATAATAAAAAAAGAGTGGTTTTTATATCAAATTCATCAGTAATCGACAAAAAAGTATAATATGTAATCATATTTAGACTTTAACTATTCATTAAAGAACGCTGATTAGCATTTGCGCAACAGAGTGGCAAAAGAACGCTCCTACGAGCTGCCTGCTCCACTAGCGCACATCTGTCGCATACCTAGGAAAAACAGAGGCGAGATCGAGGAAGGACGAGACGGGGCGTGGAAGCAAATGACGAGACAAACCGAGGAATCTGCTCGGGAAAACGAGACGGAACCGAGGAATGAACTAGACGAAAGAAGCAAGGCTTGGTCTTTCTCGTCTCGGACGGCATCACTGGTTATATTGTGGTTCGATAAGACCACGCTAGGGGCTGTTCTTTTCGGGGTTGCACGCACACTCGCAACTAGGTGCTCACCTACATGCAATTTCAATATCCTGGTAGTAACCCGAATATACACCGGCGCATTAAATGTGGCGTCCCCAGTGGACGTACATTTCATCATAGACTTTAGAACACTGAATGAATAGACGATATCGGATAATTATCCATTACATAAAATCGATGAAATAATTAATTATTTAGGAAATTCAAAAGTATTTTTCTGCATTCGATTTAGCAAATGGTTTTCAGCAAATTGGAATGGGAGAGAAAGACAAAGCGAAAATAGCATGTTCTTCAGCTACTTAGAGGGCGCTCGAGAGTGTCCCCAGATCAATGGACTAAATTGAGGACCCATTTCTGCAGGGGAGGGGTCTTTGTATTTGTGGCAGCGGATCTAGAGGCCAAAGCTTGGCTACACAAGTTTTTGGCCGAGACAAGACTTTGGGAAGGCGCATCTCTTAAGATGGGTGGGGTTGAGTTGCTCCAGAAGATGGTTAAGGTTACGGCGTGAAGCTCAGGTAAACTGACGGACTCGCAGGTGATTCTCGGTCGGTTGGAGAAATTCAACCCGTCACTTGAGACAGTTTCCTGGCGGTGCTTCAGACATGATAGGCCTCAGGAAGAGGACGCAGCTTAGGAATTTAAACATCTCCTAGTTGTGCAAATTCTTGAGTCACAGTCGAGGGCCCTTGCGGCCCTCAATAACAGGCCCTTCTACCTTTATGGACAGGTCAAATTTAATGTGGCCAGTCTGGGGCGAGAGGGGCCTGTCAGTTAATAGGAAGATCGGGATCAGACCTAAATGACTGCTCCCGGTCTAGCCATTACCCAGATTAACTTACATTATAGCAAAGGCGCCTCTGCAGTTTTGCAGAGGGGCATGGCTGTGAGGCACACAGGTATATCACTAATACAGGAACCCTGGCTAGTTCGAGAAGGCAGCCAATCCAAGGGCATGCATACTTGCGAAGGGAGTCAACGTTCTCCTCTTGCTTGAGCTATGTTCCAGAGACCTGATGGTGATACTCACGGATCTTAAAGGAATAGGAAGGATTGCCATGGGATCGGCTTACTTTTCATATGACAGTGATACCAATCCACCAGTGGAGGTACGTACACTGGTGGAATACTGCAAGGTAAAGTGTCTTCCTCTTCAGTTGGGGTGCGATGCTAACTCCCACCATACCCTGTGGTAAAGCACGGACATCAACTCAAGAGGTAAAGACCTATTAGAATACCTAATTACTACTGATTTAGATATTCTGATAGCCACTGATAGAGTTCGTGTTGGAATCTGCTCTACCAACCGGTCCTAAATGGGTCAGAAATCCAAGAAGAACGGATTGGGGTCAGTTTTTCACCGAAATAAGAAGTGCACTCTCAGGGATGCCCAGGTCAATTAGAGACGTGGATACCCTGGAGGTGGCGGCAGAGTTTTTCTCGAAAGCCATCAAATCCACTTATAAAAGTAATTGTCGGTCCTTCAGTCCTTACAAGTCTCCCGGCCCGGGTTGTCTATATCCAGTCCTCTTGAAGAAAGCTGGTGAGATCATCATTGGGCCTTTGGTGAGACTTGTTAGGGCTAGTCTCACGTTGGGTTATGTTCCGGCGGCATAGAGAGGTGCGAGAGTAGTCTTTATTCCGAAGGCAGGCAGGATCGGTTATACTTCACCCAAGGATTTCCGACCCATTAGCATCAAATCTTTCCTACTAAAGACAATGGAAAAACTTGTGGACAGATATATCCGCGATAAGATCTTGTCAAGTAGTCATCTTCACAAGCAATAAAACACCTATAGGGCTGGTCATTCGACTTAGAGCACTGCAGTTGAGCCAATTGAAGGATAACTGAAGGAGAAAGTTCTAGCGATTGGAACCTTTATGGACATCGAAGGAGCCTTTAACTACACATCTGGAGAGGTAATCAGGGCGGCCATGATCACACATGGGGTACCTATTTCAGTCGTGGAATGGACTTACCACATGTTGGCCAATAGGAATCTAGCCACGACCAAGGGTGACACCACTTTATGTGGAACCGTTAACTCGGGATGTCCGCAGGGGGGTGTTCTGCACCCTTGCTGTGGTGCCTGGTAGTGGATGAATTGCTTCATCTACTTACGAGTCAGGGCTGCTATCATGGCTCTGAACGGAACAACGACTACGTCGCTGCTAATATGGGAGTGCATTGAGGCACTGAATAAGCTAGCGACAGAAAACCGAGTGACTCTGTTCTGGATCCCTGGACACAGTGGCATCAGGGGCAATGAAATATAGGACAGGTTAGCAAGTCTAGCAACAAAGGAAACATTTACTGGACCCGAGCCTAGGTCGGTCAATAAGGATATTAACAGTTGGCTGACCGAGGAACATCAGAATGAGTATAATGCGTTCTTTGGCTGCAGATAGATTAAAACACTCTTTAGCTCAAAGCCCAAGCATCAGGGGCTGTGACGGTCTCAACCCAGAATATATAATAATTTCAAATGATGGACAAATGCCTAAAGAGTCGGTAGGGAACGGATATTTTGTCAATATGGAAAATATAATTGTCTACGGGAATGATTTAAAAGAACACAATGGAAACTTTATCGAATTATTTAAACGTTTGCGCGAAGTAGGGCTTAAGGTTCAGTCAGATATATAAAGATATCTTAGACCCTATATAAATAAAGGCGTTTGTAGGATTAGTAGGGTACTACCGCAAATCTATAAAAGGCTACTCCAAATTCACTAAACCTTCAAGAAAACTGTTAAGAGATGCAGTTAATTTTGTATTGAAACACGAAGAAATAGATGCATGAGACAAACTGAAGAGCTTCAACGTTTGAACCAATCTTCCAGTATCCCGACTGGAATAAATATTGGACTGTAAAATAATATCGACAACATTTGTATGGACGCAAACTTCAAATCGTGACCCATCATAAACCCTTAGTATAGTTCACGAATGTGAAGGATCCGACGAGTCGATCAATGAAATTGAGACTTAAATTGTTAACTTTCGCGTATGAAATTGTTTCTAAAAAAGACCAAAATAATAATAATGGTGACGCGTTCTCGCAAATACCAACGATGACCGTGGCACGCAAACAAATGCACTTAAGATTCCTTTGAATATTAAATAATTTATTAATCAGAAAAATACAAACGCTCACGAATTCTTATTAATGCCAAATATAAACATGGTACAAAAAAGAATAACACGAAAACCCTTATTGTCGAGGAAGAATTTATAGTAGAAAAGCGTCAAAAAACTTGTTCGGAATTAGAAGAATTAGGAGAATCCAGTAAAATAATAGAAATGAACTTAAAAGTATTTTAAAAAATCTTGACAAGAATTCAAGATAACACTAAGTAATAAAGATAAACCATTCCTTAAAAATCAAAACACTCTTACAACCCTTAAAGAATCAAGATTTCAAATGGAAGTTAATTCTAAGAAAAACAGATCCGCAAACACTATTACACTGCCAGAATGTAATTAATATTTTCGACAAAGAAACTGAAATTGAACAAAAGAAGACAATAATTTACAAAACGCATCAAATTATAATGGAAACTGATGGCATCCTTTATCATTGGCCCAATGAAACAGTAACCAGAAAAAGACATACAATATAATTGTAACTAAAAGAAGCAAGCCGAGTTCAATGTATAACTGATTCTAAAACAAAAAATTACTAATTACTAAACAGATAGACGATAACTGGGAAGAAAACGAAATAAGTGTCTTTAGAAATACTGACATACAAAGAAGCCAAATTATTATTATCTAACACGATACACAATAGCAAAACACCAAAAGATAAATCCACGAGCTCAGTAATACACGCTTTCTGGTCGAACTATATACAATAATTTAAATTGTCACTGGAGATTTTAATAGAATTTGGAAAATAATTTGACTCACAAGAAATGTCGACACTTCGCTCACGGTTAGGAATACAACACATATCCACAGCAGTTCACCACCCGCAAAGTAATGAAAAGAACGAAAGATCACATTCAATTATCAAAGAGATAATTAGGCACTTTGACGCAATGGACGAACGGGACATTGAATTTGAACGTTGCATGTTGGCTTTTAATGCAACAGTCAACAATAACACCGGGTACAATCCGAATGAGCTGCAATTTGATACGAACCAAATACAATATCCGATACACCGCAAGTATTAGAAATAATCAATTCACTTACAAACAAAGAAAACTTGTACACGAAAAATGTAGAAGAATCTAAGGGAAATCTTGAAGTCAAACAAAAAACATAAACACTACATCCTGATAATTTGGATATTATAAAGATAAACGATTTAGTTTAAGTCAGAAATTTTGAGCGAACCCCTTCAGTTCGTTTTAAGAAAAGTTTTTTTTCTAGTAACTAACGAATCTAACTTTATCTCATATCAAGTCGAAGAAGGATTAGGAACGAAACAATCACACAGAAAAATTTTGAACTTTTTTCGGGAATGAATACCAAAGCGATGGTAGTGATTCTTCTAGTTCAAGTGATAACGAAGAGAAATAGATATTGGTGAATGATATATTGAGAATTTGTAATGATAATAGCTGTAAAAGTAAACAATTTATTCGAAAATTGATCCAGGTAAATGATAGTTTAAAAGAATTAATAGGAAACATTTTTCTATGACAAGAAAAAAGCGAGTTCAGTGAGGGCTTTTAAAATATCAAGTGGTACCTTAGAAGCAAAAGACGCAGGATATTTTAATCAAGAAATAGATAGATTACCGCAGGATAACAAGATTCTAGCCACGAGCTTAGAAAATCAAACTAAATATATATAATTAAAAATTTGTCATAAGGACAACCGCAGGATTTCGCCGGGAGCGGGTGCTAATCTGAAAAATTGCACCCGCTTCCAGCGAAATCGCGGTAAAATTTCAGCCACAACCACGTCTCACAACCGTGAGATAGGTGGCTACAGTCTGTAAAGGAATCAATACAACGATCCAGCAAAAGCCTCATGCATCCTAAGAACACAGAATGACCCAAGGAAAACCGCCTTCTGCATTTTTCCCGCAAGTGTTCTAGCCTATTGTTGACACGCAGGGATGCTTTTCAGGCCATTAGCAAGTGAAAGCTTGGCACCTTCAAGAGCGCCGATGATGAGGACGATCAGTTTAACAGAATATTCCGGGTACAATCGTTGCAACTCCTTTATAAAGTCTCGATACCTCTCTTTCTTTTCATTCTCCTTCGCTATGATGTTTTTATCAGCTGGTGCCGAAAATTCGATAACGAACATGGTTCGCTTCTCGAAGTCAAGAAGAACCATGTCAGGCCTCGAGTGAGCAACAGAAACAATTGTCGAGAATATAAAGTTCCAGTATATGCGGCACTTCCCATTCTCGACAATTGACCCAATTTCCCTAGGAGCATTTAGAGGAGCGATATTAAGCTGAATGCCGTAGGAGTGACAGAGATGGTAATAAAGTACTCTTAATGCCGCATTGTGCCTTTGAATGTAGGTCGTTCCCGCGTGTGTTGGCCAACTAGATAGTATGTGAGCTAAATGCTCGGGGTGTGCATGGCACGCCCTGCACCTATCATCGGGAATGTCTTGGCTCAAAATGTGGCGACGGTATGTTAAGGTGGAAATGACACCGTCTTGGCATGCAAAAATGAAACCCTCTGTACCAGACTTCAATCCGGGCGATTTAGGGAAAGCAAAAGTTAGCTCACAAGACATTGACTGATCCTTCACATTTCTGTGCAAAATACCGTACATCCTCTTATCGAGGAGCTGTTCACGAAAGTTTTTCTCTTGTGCTTTCTTAATCCGGGCTTTCAGAAGTGAGTACTCGAGATAGATAAGATTCAATGCATTTTGCTCACCCCTAATACTGAAGTCAAGTCCAAGTGTTTCAGCAGCCTCCTCCGCTGCTTTGTACAGAAATGCTCCTTTGCACCCTTCTTCGTTATTCCTGACCATTTTAAGAAGAGGGTCTCTTCCATTTGCAACTCTATGTGCTGTACCCAGAATAATCCTGTTGTGAAGACATTTAAGACTCAATATTCCGCGACCCCCTTGACGGCGTGAGATGTACAGTCGCGGAACGGAAGACTTAAGATGCATGCTTTTGTTTATGTGCATAACCTTTCTTGTCCCGATATCAAGAGATCTGAGCTCGTTCTTCGTCCATGAAACTACTCCAAATGAATAGAGTAGTACCGGGACGGCACGCATGTTCGTTGCAGATACTTTGTTCCTCGCCGACAGTTCGGAAGACCAAATCTGTCGGATGAGACGTTTGTATCTGCTTCGGAGAGTATCCTTTATAGATGTCACATCCTGAATGCGGCTCTGTGGCACGCCCAGGCGTGTATAAATCTCTCCAGCGCAAAGCTATCGTATGGTGCTTCTATCAACGAGCTCAGGATGTTCAGGGATGCCATTAAGTTTTCCTTGCTTCAAATAAACCTTGGCGCATTTGTCTAACCCAAATTCCAATCTAATTTCCTTAGTATATCGTTCGACAATCCCCAGAGCTAGATGCAGTTGCTCTCTGTTTTTAGCATAGATCTTAAGATCGTCCACGTAAAATACATGAGTGACCTTGTACTTTCGATCTGCAGGTTTGCCGCAAAAGTACCCGTCGGAATAGCGCAGTGCTAGAGATAGTGGCAATAATGTAAGGCAAAAGAGGAGTAGCTCATGGTGTCGCCCTGAAAGACACCTCTCTGGAACGTAACCTTGTTAGTTGTCACATGATTTTTTCCAGATGAGATAGTAAATCTGGTTTTCCAAAGCGGCATCAATCTCTTTATGCACCCAACTATTTGCGGATGAACCTTTGAGATTTCCAAAAGACAGATGATAAGTCTCTGGGATGTCGAATCGAAAGCTTTCCGATAATCAATCAAGGCCATCGATAGGTCACGCTGGTAGAATGCTGCATCTTTGCAGACAAATCTATCGATGAGCAGGTTCTCCCGACATCCGGCTACGCCTTTCTTTGAGCCTCGTTGTTCATACATTTCTTGCCACACAGGTTCAATTGCCCGAACAATCCTATCATTTAGGAGAGCTGTGAATATCTCATAAAGCGTGTTCAGACAAATTATTGGCCTGTAGTTCTTCGGGTCAGCTAAGTTGCCTATCTTCGGCAGGAGTATTGTGCGCCCTTTCACGAATCACTCTGGAATCGGCTCTTCCGACTTCAAATATGAGGTGAAAATACGGGCCAAATGCTGATGGGTTGAAGAAAACTTCTTCCACCAGAAGGTTTTGATACAATCTGGTCCCGGTGCGGAATAGATCTTCATCCCTCTTAATACTTTTTTCACCTCCTCGGTAATGATGGGTGGGCATTCTTTATCAGGTGTTATGAGGGCAACACATAACTCCTTCAAGCTATTTATATTTTCTGAGTCTTCGTCCAGTCTATGCTGAACTTCGTAGAATTCTTTCCAAAATACTTCGACCTCCCCTGGTTTGGGTGGGTGTTCGACAGTAACTGGAGGGTCTTGGAAGATTCGACATGGGTCAGAGAGAAACTGCTGATTCTCTCTGACCCACCTCTCCCTCCGCTCTAGACTTCTCTTAGCGTCAGATAGTATCCGTATTCTCTCAACAATATGCTGCCTGATGGTCAGCAGCTTTGACTTGTTAAGTGTGTGATAACGGGTCCGCAGTTTGCGCGCGAACTTTCGAACCTTGGCGGTAAAATTCCTGCCAGATGTGATATAGTCAATCACACATTGAATGCGGGACGCGTACTGTCTTGCCCAGCCCATCTTTATGGCAAGTTGATGCATTCGTCTTTTGGTCTTATGATCAGCCGTTGGTTTTGTTTTACGGTTCGCATCGGCCAAAGCTCTCGCTGCATTATACACACAATAATTGATAGCCCAGAGGTCGGATTCACTGGAAAAATGTCCACGAAGCTCGTCATCCATGTCAGCCAGATCTTTAGGCTTGAGAGAAACCTTGGTGTTGATGTTTCTCCGGGTCGTGAAGCATCGCTCTTTATCTATTGGATGCCTGCCCGCGGTTGTTCTTAGTGTCGCCTCTCTTTCTTTGTTGCCGACTTGTTCTAGCTGTGGTAGAGTAGGCGTTCCGCTTACATAGCCCGTTTTACGGAGTATTTCAGCATGGTTTCGCAGACGTTGCTGCGAAAAGTGCGATAGCTCCGGGTATTTCTCGCACCACAGAGCATGCAGCCATACCCCTCTAGATTGGTCGGCATTGTTGGCCGACCCATTGTCGGTAGCCCTGCGCGTTCTGTTGTTTGGAACCGCACTTACTACAACTATGTTTGATGTTGTCATTTTTGTTCCCACGAGAAGTTAGGAAAAGAGGTTCGTCCATCCTTGTAGAGCCCCGCATGCAAGGATAAGGCTGCGTACAGCTTTCGGCACGGTTTTCACACCTCCGCTTGGGGGTTAATTCCTTCGGTACCACCCCTGGACAATTGTTCGCGACTGCCTATTTATTTTTGTAACCATATTCAGCAGAAATCCTTAGTACAGGGACCCTCTA
>NC_046662.1:133387027-133388812 GCF_010883055.1 Belonocnema kinseyi
AAGAATCGCGATTACAGAAAATTTTGAAACATCAAACAACTTATATTAACAATAATTTGGGTAACTTCGTAAATGTAACTTGGAAAGTTTGCTCACTGACAGAAAGCATGGAATAATTCACCCTATTATATCTTCAAAAAACTATCCCCTCTACTTAGAGAGCAAGAGCATAGTAATAACTTTTGGGTTCATCTTGATGAACCATATTTTTCTACGTTACTATCTATTAGTGAAATAGGAATAAAGTTACAAATAAAACAAGCATTAATTGTTATAAATATATCTTTATTGGAAGAAAAATTGCATTCATTAATAAGATCAATATCTGTGTATAGTTCAAACTAACTTACAAATGCGATATCGAGTTAAACCGTAGGTTGACGCAATGAAAGTCCACACTTTGGAACAATTATGTATGTTTTAATTAATATTACGAGTACAGTTACTCCAATAAAACGTTATGACCACTTGGCCTAAGATTTCGCCTCTTTTTCCCACAATCTCGGTCCGCGATAGGACTCAACAGATTCGCAATTCCACATTTACTTTCTTCTAACCCATTTTAAGATCTCGAAACTGATAAATTAAAATCACTTGATACCAAATTTATTGGACGATTCTTCGAATTTATGACCTGTAAAACTAGTACCCCCATCTGAAATGATTCTCTGAGGTAAAACGATTCTATGAATGAATTATTCCACCCTCTTGATCGTCGTTAGGCGCTTTTATATTCTTAACCGCGTATAATTGACAAAATTTAGTTAAATTGCTAATAACTGCAAAAATATACTTATTTCTACGAGTTGTAGTTACAAATGGCCCCACATGATCGACGTCACTAACGTCAAACGGTCGTTTTCCGAGAGGAATAGGATGCAATTCCCTGGCTTTCTTTCCTACACTGTTAGAAATATGTATAAAATCTCGTTCATCTACGGAATTACAAAAAAAAATCATTCAAAGAAGTTGCAACCCAAGCGTAACCATACTTCCCGCAAAGCTGCAGCACCCCAAATTGCCGAAGTCCCGCACAATCCCGCGTTGTAGATGATCAGTTATTTCGTACGTACCGTGATATACATTTTTTATTATCATACCATTGAGCCATTTTCCTGTCGGGAGATATTAATGAAGCGTACATTTAACAGCTTTAAAAAGAAAAACAAAACGAACGTTGAAGTTATATTACCATAATGAGTTACGCGTACGTCTAGACAAACTTTTCAAAACTTGTTTTTGTGAACATAACTAATAAAAGCATAAAACTGTTAGCCCTATATAGTATGAATAGAATTTTCTAATACAGATGTTAATATTGCTGCAAAGTGAAATAATAATGATGACACTTTTAAAAAAGGCATAGAAATATTTAATAATGTTACATATTATTAATAAGTGGATTAAAGTTTAAAAAGTTAATATTGTGAAAAAAATGTTGTACTAAGAGCAAGAATGAGTATCGTCCTGCTGTCAGAAATTGACTTAAGGGCGTCCCTGATAAAAATGCCTAATTGGTTATCAACAGAATCGGTTTAAAACCATATAAGATGCAGATAGCTTTCTATATGGTCTTAAATGGTTCTTAAGAACCCTTTTATTTGAATTTGGTTTCTAATGGCTTGAACCATGCTGCACTACGCCGTAAAAGGGGCTATGTAAGCGGAACGCCTACTCTACCACAGCTAGAACAAGCTGGCAACAAAGAAAGAGAGGCGACACTAAGGCCAACCGCAGGCAGGCATCCAATAGATGAAGAGCGATGCTTTACGACCCGGAGAAACA
>NC_046662.1:133388912-133399896 GCF_010883055.1 Belonocnema kinseyi
GCCATAAAGATAGGTTGGGCAAGACAGTACGCGTCCCGCATTCAATGTGTGATTGACTATATCACATCTGGCAGGAATTTTACCGCCAAGGTTCGAAAGTTCACGCGCGAACTCCGGACCCGTTATCACGGCTCTAGAAGGCAACTATTAGGTTCTGCTTTCACGCGTATGGCATAAGTATAAAACTGCTTCTCTAAGGTTCTCTGTTTGGAATTTTCATGGGAAATTGGATTTAAATTAATCGGATATTAAAACTCAAACTAATGCTTTCAAAGTGGCTTTACAAGCCACCTATTACGTTCTGCTATCTCGCGAATGGCACAAGTTCGAAGTTGCTTCTCTAAGAGGTTCTGTTAGGAATTTTTATTGGGACTGAGATTTCAATTAACCGGATATTAAAACTTAAAATAATGCTTTAAGAGTGGCTCTACGAAGCACCTGTTAGGTTCTGCTTGCTCGCGAATGACGCAAATACAAAATAGCTTCTCTAAAAGTTTTTATTAGGAATTTGAATAGGAATGCGGAACTAAATAATTCAGGTTCTAAAAATGCCACTTAAGCAATTAATCCTTCAAGGTGGCTCTATGAGCTATTTATTAGGCTGCATATATTGAAAATTGCGCCAGCATTGTGCAACATCAAATGAAAACTTAAATAAGTTGTAACTTGTAGCAAATGTGCTTTCATAACTTATACTTAATTTATACATATTTCCAATTATTGATTAGGAATTGTTATTTTTAATCAAAAACTAAGTTAAATAGTTTTATAAAATAATCAGATAAATCGAAAACTGTGAATTTTATGGAGATTTTTATATAGCTAAAAATGTTTTTTTTCTACGGTTATTAAAATATTTTTCAATTGCACTGCTGTTTATTTTTATCTGTTTTAGATAGTTTTCGGACGGTTTAAATGTATGAAAAAAGTTAATGAGCCCTTTGTGAAATAAGTGACATTCAATGATTTGTTTTACATATTTTAAATTGCTGTTTTAAAAAAGTTATTCCACATTTGAAACTGACACGAATAAAAAAGTATAGGAAAAGAATTAGTACATTGTAACCTGTACATTTTATAGTTTTTCCATAGCATGAAATTATTCATTTGTCATTAAGGGTATTTACCCATTCTTGTACTTAACATTTCTTAATTATTTATTACCTTTGGATAGCTTATAAACTTTTTAAATATTTAATGAAAAAAGAATTTCAAAGCGTTTTTTAGATAAATAAAATTTAATTTTAATTTCTTCTTAAATAATTGTTTCTATCAAATTCCCTCGAAAAATTTCAATTTATCCTAAGAACTACTCATTAATCATGTACCGAAATTTTGTAACGAAAATCAACGTACATCGATAGAGAAATGAGTTAGAGCGCGCGGTAGAATAAAAGTTTAGGCAGTATAGGTAGGGTTCGAATCCTCAGCGAGTGCGATTTTTCAAAGCGTTTAAGCATGCGATTATATCTGCAAGTACCACATTGGCAAACTGTGTACTCAAAAACTATAAAAAATGAAGACTATATAACAATAAGTTAAGCAATAGCTTTTTTTCGTTAACCAATCGGCCCGAATACAAAACAATTTAGATCCTAATAAGATCTACTTTTCAAATTACTTTGCACCATATAAAACCAATTAGAAGCCAAATAGAAAATCCGTTTAGGTGCCGCTTAGGACCCTACAGGTATGCATTGCGAGTACCGAATTTACACACATTAGATCCTAATCTGATCCATATTAGCAGTGCATACGCTCCAAATAGATTGTAATTAAAAAATGAATAGAAAATCCGTTCAGGTGCCACTTAGGACCGATAGACAATGCTTTGCGAGTACCGAATACACATCACATTATATGTTAATCCAAGCCACTTTGCAAGTCACTACGAACCAGATCAAGATCAGTTAGAAATCGCGAATAGAAAAACCAATTAAGATCCACTTAGGACACATAGAAAAACGACTAGCTTCCACTTAGGACCCGATCGGTAATGCATTGCGACTAACTAATACACAACACATCAGATCCTAATCATATCAACTTCGAAAGTTTATAGAAACCGAAAAGAAAACCATACAGAAAAGGAGTAGAAATTCCGCTTTCAAACGTAGCAGGACCCAATAGAAGGCGAACCTATTAGGTTTCTATGTGTATATGGTCTTCTATTAGGCATTTTTACTAGGGATGTGATACTTTGTCGTGTGTTAAATTGGGTTCTGCCCCCCCCCCCCCGGGCTTTTGACCACAAAAATTACAATTTATTAAAACTGAGCTCGGAGATCCTATAAAATAGTATGACGGATATCCCGGAACTTTTTTTTAGGGATAATAACAAAAAATTTATTCTGCTAAATAAAAATGGTATTCATGTGCACTATTTTGAGGTTAGGATCCGTTTTCAGCAGGGACTAGGAGCGAAGCGTCGTTCGCCCTTTTCTCTTCTCGAGCCAAAGAGTCTCGGAAGGCAGGTCAGCCTCTTCTCTCCTCAATCCTCGAGTAGAGTGACTGAACTTGGTGTCACGAGTTTCGTTGTGGGGAGAAGAGAAGTGATCTCGGGGAGTCTCCTATCAGAATGGTTGAGCAACTTGTCGCCAGCTGTGGTGCTCGACTCTGCCCTCGCGAAGCAAAGGGAAACAGGGTGAACCTCGAAGACTTGCAATGCGCAAGGCGAAACTCAAAGGCGCGCTTCTTGGTTGCCACGAGAACTCGCAGTGAGACTGGACGCTACTCGAATCCTCTGCATGAAGAAGCTCGCCGCGAGCATCGCGAGCCTTGCCGAGAACTGTGGCTTAGTCAAGAGCGGAGTTTAGGCCCCCGAAACTAAGTTTCTTTATTATTCAATTACCTTTTCCCACACTCCTTGCCTTTTGAGATCATAAGGATCTGATTTGCGATCATGTATGAACTCAAACCAAGATGGCTAGCGTTCTTAGAGTGTAGTTGTGTCTTGCGGGCAGTTAGGAACCATTTTTAGGTCATTTATTTATGATACCAGTAGTAGGAATTGGCGGCTATTTTGTTTACTCTGACTAATGAACAAAAAAATAAGATCAAATTGATCCGAATGTACAGATCATTATGATGTTGAGAGACAAATAATAATTAGAGCAAAATGCTCCGCCACAAAATTGATCCCTTTTTGTTACTGTACTGGTTCTGTTTTTTACAAGTATTCTGCGTTCTACGCTTTAAAACAACTTGGAGCTATTTATTAGAATTTGATACTGTGTTATTTATTACTTAAATGAATACCATGTCAAACTTGATGATTTCAATAAAAATATCTTTTTATCTCTTTATTAAAAGAATATTTTTAAAAAGTCCTTCAGCATCACAATTAATTCAATTATACTGAAAAATTAAAATATTGAGTTCAAGATTCAATCTCATATTCATCAGGAAATGAGTTTATATTGACAATGACAGTACTGGTTTCATACCCAATTGTCTCGCCGTCTCAAAATTCGAGATGAGTAGTCAATTATTTTTCATACATTTGGCTGTCCTTATTAATAAATAAATAATTTAACAAAAGTAAAACAGTTAATATTTTCTAAGAAAAAAATGCTGTTTCATCCTAAATCAACTGGTAGATACGTTAATAGTAATATTCCTCTAAAAAAATGTTTAAGAAAGTCTCAATTATTAGTGTTTAGTAACAAAAAATGACCAAACGATTAGAAAAGTGGTACTGTTCCTTGCAAAAAAATGGTTTTCTCCACAACATCATGTTGCAAATAAATTGAGCGTAATATTGCCAGAAAAATCTAATGAAAATCTGTGAATATAATTATAATTATTAAATATATATTTCAATATATTTTTCAAATTTTTTATTTCATACATAATATTTTTTGTTAGCGATAGAAAATATTTTATTCTTATAATTTCTTGTGATTCTTGATCACCTACGTGACTGTTTAATTCACAAACTTTAATTAATTATTGATAAAAATGTTTATATTTACTTATTAATCGATAATATTTAGTAATTTTCCATGATGAATATCATTCTCATACAAATTTTCAGCATTTTCAGTCAAGAGAAAATATTCTTCTGTGATTAAGCATTGCAAAGAAGTATTGATTCATATATAAATAATTAATGACAATTAGGTTAAATCTTAAATTACATATTTTTGTTAATTAAGTGTGCATTCAGTAATTAAGATGACCAATGAGTTCAATTAACCAAAGTAAAAAATAGTTTTTAATTTATTTTCCTGAAGGTTGAACATTGTAGGCTCAAGAGATTTAATGTAGGGTTATTATTGAAGTTGAAGTTAAACAGCGTCAAAGTAGGGTATTGAGTTATAAAAATTTAGACTCTAAAGATTCAAAGTAGCTTCAGAGAGGTGTTACAGCTTCAAAGTAGGCTCTAATGTTTCATTTTCTAGGAGTTAAAAGTTTAAAGCAGGGGCTATAAGTTTAAATAGCGTCAAAGCAGGTTCTAATAAGGAGCTGCAACTTCAAACTAGGGTCTAAATTTCGACTCGGGCACTTTTTTCCATAGAACACTTTAATTGGCTTTACATGTCCCTTTTCGTTTGTTTTTTCGGCATTTTGAAAACGCTACAAGTTTGGTAATTTTTCTTCTATAACAAAAAGTCAAAGAGATACATTTTTCGTTCTTTTGTTTACTATAAATAGCTGTCGATAAAATTTTCAAAACTTGGAAAAAGGTGATATCAAAAATTTTGACAAACCTCTAACTTTTTGAATTTTGATAAACAGTTATTGGTTAAACAACTTGATCTTTCTTTTTGGTTCCTCAAACTCAATATTAAACCCCAAAAAACAGTTTCTTTAAAAAAAAACGGAATTTTTTTTTAACACTTTTCGTTGAAGCAATTAATTTTTAATCCAAAAACCAGTATTTTTATAAAGTAGTTAATCTTTTAACCCCAGACGTGAATTGTGTACTAAAGAAACAATTTCCTAAAAAATATTAACATATTTTCTACAAGAAGGTTAATTTTTCAAGAAATACTAAATTTTTTAACAAAAAAGAAGAATGATCAGCTGAAATAATAAAATGTTAACTTTAAAAAATTGATTGTTATCAATATTAAGCCAAATAATTGAATTTTAAACACAATATTTTCAAGAAAATTGTTAATGTTTTTATAATATAGGTGTGTTTTGAACTGAGATTATTAAGTTTCCAGTAAAAAATTTATTTTTTACTAAATAGTTTAATTTTGAAGAAAAAAAAACTATGAATTTGAAAGAATTTGGTTGACTTTTTCATCTATTTTTTCTCTCATTATTATTTCTTATCTCCAACTAGCCGGAAAGGGAGGTAGTTTTGAAGTCTGGTTTTGTAATCTTGAATCTTTTTCATGCTCATTTAGCATAGAATTATTCATGAAAAAATATATTTCTGTTCAGTCTTAAATGAAAAGTAATAACATTTCGAACCGAGGAGATGAAATTTGAACTGGCTAAATTTATAAATCACTTAAAAATATAATTACAGAAGAAAAAATAGAGTTTTCAACTGGAGATGAATTTTTGAAAAAAGTATATGAATTTTCAAAAAAATATATAAATAGTTTAATTACAGATCATATGTAAAATAAAAATTTTAAAGTAAAGTTCAAGTAAAGCGCACAAATAATGTGACGTATTTAACTATATAGTGTGTGACGCAGTGTCATCTAATGAAATGTATATTCTGCTTATTGGCGGATCCAGGGGAAGTTTTTAGAAACCCGTCCCCAACCCCTCGAAATATTTTTCTGTGTCTGCCCCTGATTCTGCTATATGAGCGCCCCGAACAAGGAAACTCTTCTCTTCCTCGTTACAATTCAGCCTATGGACCGGGGAACGGTTTAGATACCGAATAACGTATCTATGATACGAGTAGGCGCTCGCCCACTCTCTCGGCCACTCAGTCTCCGTTCTCGCGAAGCTCACATCGAACATCCTCGCTCGTAACGCTGAGAAAATATAAACAGGAGAAGAGACGGCGAGGAGCGGATTTTACGCTCTTCACACATGTCGTTCTCAGTCCCTAGTTTTCAGCTCTCTGCCATTCCGCTACTGTAGGTCTCTTTCATACCGATGCTGCCGGTGACCATTTAGAAATGATTTATGAAATAAACTTTCTTAATATTGCCTACAAACAAGGTTAGAAGGGGGAAATTAGTTATTGCGTTTTTTTGCTTGTCCCAAGTTTTCGACGAAAAATATTGTATATTGGAAGTAAAGCTGGGCAGAATTGTAATACACATTACTTTGAAATACACACACATTAATCGAATTTAGCAAGATTAAAATTGGTTAATTATTCCACAAAAGAAGAGTTCGGGGGCGTTCGTTATCATATTCGCTGTAATTCTCCAAATTTTTAAGACAAAATCTTTATTTTTGTAGGAAAAAAGCCGACGGAACCTAACGCTGGTAAAATCTACAATTTTCTAAGTATCACATGCCCTTAAAGTATGAGAATTGACTCAAGATTCAGTCATAATAGGAATGTTTTTAATTACATTTTTAACTTTTAAAATTTTTAACCAGTTGTTTATTTTCTACAATCTACAACTTTTTAAAATAACATTTTCAATACCACTTCTATTTCTTACTATAATAAATATAAATTGTCTGCAGTTAAATCCTAACCTCATTTCTGGTTTTGATTTTTAATTCTTATGTATCACTTTTATATATCTTCTGGCAGATCTCTACCTATTACTAAAAACTTTCTCGTTAATAATGTTTAAAGTTTCATAACTCACAAAACCTCCTTTACTAAATATAAACTTCTTAGTGTTTCTATACACAATTATAACAAAAAATGTGTTTAATCCAAAAATAATTGATGTTACTATAGCATTAAATTGACATAAATCTATTACAACTCATTCCCCTTATGACGAAAACATCGGGGTTTCAAGACGTGGCATTAAATGTTGGTTATTGGACGTGAAAGATTTTATATAAAAGAAAATATATTATGCAGTCAAATAACTATACACTTAAAGATATAAATGGAAAATAATCGATGAATTTTTCATCATTTGAATTCTTGCGACTTGAAGTTTACATAATGTGTTTCAAATATTTACAAAATATTTCTTTTATTGGGTATGGGTAGTCATAAATTAATGCGATTTTGTAAAAAAAAAACCAAATAATCTGAATTGCATTATTTTTTTGCAGATATTTCAGTATGTTTTACTACCCCATTTGTACGAGACACCTGCTGAAGGAGATAAGCGGGCCACTTGTGCTAAACGAAAGAGACAAACCTCGAAAAGATGTTAAGAAACTAGGAGATGAATTAAAGTATTTCTCTACCATATTTGAGACTTCATAACTTTTTTCACTCGTTTATTTATATTTGAAATTAAGCTCCATCGACTTTTAATATTACACCAAATAATATGTGTGTATAATTAATATGAGTTGCATAATATTAGCTGCACTAGTATTATATAATTATTTAAAAAGCTGATTAAAAACGATATCATAAATTGAATTTTCCCTACAAATTCACTAATATTCATTGATTCCTTATCAGAATTATTTTGGTAATGTGGTAATGTCTGCTATTCGAATTATATCAGTCCTTCATAACGCTGACATCGTTGTTCCGTACTTTGATACCAATTTCAATCACGATCTTGCTTCTGAAGATCCTTTGAGTCCAGCGAAGTTCGTAATATTATGCGATGAGTCCGGAAGGACATTATAATTAAAAGTCACGTTCTCAGTGGGGTTCATATCGGGAGAATTTTCTGGCCACTCGAGAACAGTGATTTGCTTCCCAGCTAAAACGGGTTAATTCGTCTGGCGAATCTAAAGAAGTACGATTTTAAAAACGCAAGTAAGCTCAAAACATTTGTCAAAAATTACAAGAATAATGTGCCCTAATAATATTTCAAGGCACAGTACTTCTGAAATTTTTAGAATTTAAACTAATTTATAAATACGATCTGGAGTTAAAGCGTAGCTTGACATAATGAAAGTCCAAACTTTAGAATAATAATCTATGTTTTAATTAATATTACTAGTACAGTTAGTACAATGACATGTTAGGACTACTTGGCCTAAACTTATGGCTCTTTTGCCCACAATCTGGATCCGCGATACGACTCAATAACCTCGCAATTCTACCCTTACGTCCTTCAACTTTCTTAACAGCTTTACGCCACCTAGCGACCTTGCATAAAAGTAACTATGAATGTATTTTTCTAGCACCTATTCCTGTAAATAATTGGAAAATAATTTTATAATACATTTGGACGACTGTATTGCAACTACTAATTACGTAATTCTACAACCAACAACTAAAGGTGACTGTAAAATCGACGTTGATGAGAATCTAACTACGAACAACGTATTTACAATTAATCAAATTCTGAATAAAGTTCATTCAGAAAATTTGCTATTGGAATTCATAAAAAAACAGATTGCCCCTGGCAAACTGAATACGTTGGAAATTAGACTCAAGGACTTCGACAAACCAAAGAAATTATACACTGAGAATCAAAGAAAAACTGGATCGATGGGGCGTATGACTCTCTAAAATGCGCAGGGTATAATTATATTAATTCTTGGATTACTATTCGCTTACAAGATGGAGATAATAGATGGGCTTATCGATAGTTTAGGAAAATTGATTAGTATATTTTAAAATAATCCTAAAGGTAGTAATAAAGTATCAAGTGACTTACACGGTCGCACCCTAATTACACCTGGAAGTTTTTGCCAGGATTCCGAGATTAAGAGATTTATAAACTTAATTAAACTGTTGTGTATATTCCTAAGGGAGGAGGTGTCGCAAAAGTCCATCTGAGTATTAGAATAGTCAACAGATTTCATTGCAGAGTTCAATATACCGAGCGGAAATGTCTGCTAATCGAAATTTAGTCCAGACTCGATAGCGTTAACACTATCCTGCTTGAGAGCAGAAGATAAGGAATTTTGTACAATTTTTTCATAAATTGAATAAACTCAGAATCGAGAGGGTTACTCTCGAATCCCCAAATTTAAATTTAACTGTTGCTTAGTCACGTGGACGACACATGCAAGTGTGATGAGCTGGACAAATAACCTTTCTTGTAATAAGTACTGTCCGATTCAAGAAAATATTTCATAATTATTAATAAAGTTTTATTTAGAAATACTATACATTATTACTTATCTTTTCCTCCAAATTTCTCAATGACAAAATATATTAAATATTCCATTCCTTAACAATTTAAAGTATTTCTAAAGAAAAAGAACGTTAATATAGTACTTTATTTGATAAATAACCTACTGTGCTACGACCCTGACTTTACATTCTGTCAGGTGCGATCATATGACGTGTAATATCCAGCAACAAAATACCAACATTTTTCGAGGCCAATTTAGACCTTCTTATCACGGATTATTTATAGAAAACCTATAAGGTATGATTAACAGATTCTTATGCTAGTTAAAAATTAGCATAATACCTGCACTTAAAAACAGATATATAAATATATACATATATACATTTCTCCTTTTAAAAGAGGTTACTTGATCTAATTTTGCATTATTTGTCAAAAATTCATCAATTTATCATCCCAACTTTCGGGGAAAAGTTAGGAGGGAACTTTTCAACTTAAAACTCTCGTATCTTTAAGTACGACAAAATCAAAATCTATGTAAGTATGTGAGTTTTCTGCTTACACTTTCCTTTTCTTTAAGTACGACAAAATAAAAATCTGTATGAAGGAATTGTGAGACATACAGTCAAAAGGTAACCGTGAAAATTTATATTTGATAAATTTTGGTTTCTAAAATCAACCTCTAACTTAGAAACTTGTATGTGGAGAACAAGGAAAGGTTGTTTTTTAAAGTATTTAACAATTATTTAATACATTTTTCGCGTAAAATAATCTATATCACTCTTATGCTTTTCTTTAGTTTGATCGAAAAGCGTAATTTTACCAAATTTTAAAGCAATTCAATAAATATTCGCAGATATTAAACCGCGAAGCAGAAGTAAACTTTATATGGACCCATATACACCTTACATATTTATACTTCAACAACTCCAAACTTACCTCGTTGGCACCACTGAAGAGCGGTTCCCCTGTATGCATTTCTACTAAAATACATCCTAGACTCCACATGTCTATCGCAAGATCATACGGAATTCCCAGCAACACTTCTGGTGATCGATAAAACCTAGATTGTATATACTGGTATATCTAGAAAAAAAAGAAAAACAACATTGTTTCCATGTGAAAATTATTCAAATCTAAGTGCCTTTAACACCATAGTGACCACTACGGTGGTTTACATTTATAACTGATAAAACTTTTTTTTCTTGTGAACGATCACCCAATATTTTTGTTTCCCGGAAAAACTTTCACTTCAAGTTTCGGACAAACAGGTTAATATTAAGCCGTGTCCTCGAACCTTTGAAATTAAAATAGGATTTCAACTGGGAAAAGATAAGTTGTTGAAAAACTGGGAAAGAGCTATTGCTTGTTATAAACTTTTTATAAATTAAGCTTCAGATCTTCTTAGAAAGTGATCCAGGCTTAAATTACGCCAAACAACTTTCAGTACCCCCACCCTTCGAGAAAAGTCTTGTATTCTACAAACAAAATGCCCCCAAAAATGAAAAATAGCAGCTTTATATGTACCTGAACTCCCGAAAATTCAAATGAACGAAATTTTTTACTGATAACTATGTAATCTAGAAAAAAGTGTGAAAAAGTTTGTTCATTTATATTGGAAATATATTTTATTGAAACAGAATTATAATGCATATTTTAGATTGCAGTTAGAACAATATTGATGGATAAAATAAAAACGGGGGAAAATATTTCGTTAATTTTAACGTTAGAATCTTCAGGTACATCAGTTCTATGCAAAATGCATGCCGAAGACGACTTTTAAATAACTGTTTATGCATAAATTATGTGTGTTTGAAACGTGTGTGCTAGTACGAAAATACGAGAATATTTAAATGTAGTTATTCGCGATTAGAATG
>NC_046662.1:133399996-133432335 GCF_010883055.1 Belonocnema kinseyi
CCAACCATTTTTCAATGTCGAGTCAGTGTACAAACCAACGAGCACCGGGTAGGTCATGATAAACTCATGAACCTAAGTACAAAACATTTATCTGTTAAACAAGACGTCACTTAAGTGAAACTTTGTGAAAAATGAAACTCGTCGATCATATACCAATAAAATTGATTTTTATATCTTATTCCCAAAATAAAGCTATTTTTTCTTACAGTTATTTTCCTCTTGAATCCGTGAATCCAAAGATATTAGTTGGATGAAATTTATAGACGCTTCATAATTACAACACTAATTCTTATAAATATTTTTTGGTCCTTCGAGCCGGATTCGGGAGTGTAAAGAAAAATTAAAGAAAAATTAACTCTAAAAGTGGAAAAAATTGGCTTGAAAAGCGAGTTAGAAAAGTTCGGTAGTGCTAAACTGTCGAGAAAACCAGTATGGCGTCAAAAGTCGTTACATTTGAATTTTAAGCCCGGTGTTCGCTTAACTGATTTGTATCTGGATTATTGGTGTGGAAAATTGTTCTCAAATTTTTTGGCTTTTGGATATTTTGTTAAACACTATGAGAATTTCGAACAGTGCAGTGATCGAAAGATTCAGTGAAGAAAGATGTTCTGAGTGAGACATATTACCATCGTGTGTGTTCCGTACGTGCATGACGTCACACGCACCCAAGGAAACCCACGACCTCGTTTATCGTGGATCATGATTGTTCACCGTGAATCATTAATCGCTTACTGCTCATCACATATGTCATAGCTACTCAAAGGAGCGTTATCTTCAGATGCTTCTCTTATTATGCCTTTATCGATGTTCTACTGCTGCCAGTTTCCAATACAAACAGCTGTTTAAATAGCTGTCTTTCTGCTTCTTCGTCTTCAACGGGAGAATTAAAAGTCTCGCTTTGCATTGAAGAGTGTCTACAAGGCAAGTCTTACGGTGTTCAACTTCGCACTTTACGAAGTTTTCAGCTGTCACTTTCGCATTACGCTGGGACAGTCTTTATTATGATTATATTACACACGTAACGTTGCTTTACTTATTCTCTTATATTTATGTTATGACAGCATCAGTATTACTAAAATAAAAGTCGCACACTATATCTCACCTTTACGGCTGCTTGTACGCCAAAGGAATATTGTACAATTGAATGTTTAATGATTAAGCTGATTATTTTCTCGTCAGTTAAATTTAAATTGTTTAAATAATTTCTAGATCATTATTGCTAGTAACTCTGCATCATTTTTCAAATCATTATGTCTATAATGGAAGCGTTAGGTATCGAGCTTGTTTCATTGCATGAAGCTATTATGCGTACAGAAATTAATTTTAAGAAACTCGCATGCGACAAGAGAAATGAGACAACTATTAGAGGTCGTTTAGAACTGCTAAAAGAAAAATGGCATCGATGCTTAGAACTAGACTTAAAGGCTAGAGCGCTCTATACGTCGGAAGAAAAAAAGACCATAGGATATTTTTCTGAAAGTCAATTTCTGCAAATTGAATAAGCTTATCTTGAACCTCTCGATTATTTAAATTCAAAGTTGCATACATTTGTCTCAAATGTTGCGGTAGAAGCTAAACAACCGACGCAAGAAAACGTTAATCAGCAAAATTATACTATTCCCAAATTACCTAAAATTACGTTGCCTGAATTTTCAGGCAGTTATGTTGACTGGAAAAATTTTCGTGATCTGTTTGAGGCGTTAATTGTTAATAATATGTCTTTATCTAATGTGTCACGTTTACACTATCTGAAATCTTTGTTAGTAGGTGATGCTAGTCATGTCATTAAACATGTGACAGTGAGCGATGCGAATTTCACTACTTCTTGGGAGACAATTAAAATTCGCTACGATAATAAATGCGCTCTAATCAATGCTCATTTGCAAGCAATCGCGACTATACCGCATGTATCTAACAATTCTGTGGTGGAATTAAGGGTGTTACGTGATTCTACAAATGAAGCGTTGACATGCTTAAAAAATTAAAATCGACCAACTCAGCATTGGGATGATGTTATGGTGTTTTAACAGTGCGTAAATTAGATATGTCATCTTTGAAGGAATGGGAGATGCACTTGGGATCTGAAACTGACTATCCTACTTTCAAAAAATTAGATGATTTTTTAGCAACACGCGTTCGGACTATAGAAGCGATTCAGTTATCAAAAGGTAATCTACCAGAAAAGGGTAAAATTAACAAAGGACAATCAGTTAAAGGTCACAATGCCCCTACCAATTCAAAATGCTTAATGTGTAAAGAAAATGATCACTTATTTAAATGTAAACAATTTAGAGAATTATCTATTGATCAACGCAAGGAACTCGTGTTACGTCATCACTGTTGTTTCAATTGTCTGACACCAGGTCATAAACCTTACAACTGTTCTAGCAAGTATGCTTGTGGTAAGTGCCATCTTAAACATAACACATTGCTACATATTGAATCTAAATCTAATTCTAATTCTATTGCTACAAAGCCGGCGTTGACTTCCGCCAACACTCTTGCAATCAGTTCTCCAGTGGCCGGAACTAGTAATACGGGCTTAGTAATAAATGAAATATCGGATAGCCCTCCGCTAACAATACAGGGAGCCCATCATACGAATCTCAATGACGCTACAGTTTATTTTTTTAATATTAAACGCGATCTTTCACGCTCTACTTTGCTCGCAACCGCCGTAGTAAGCATACGAGCTGATAATGGCCGGGTTCATGCCTGTAGAGTTCTACTTGATCAGGGCTCGGAATGTTGTTTTTTATCTGAAAGATTAGTGAAAATTCTGAATCCGAAGTATCAAAGAGTGGATGCTTTAGTTTACGGTGTAGGAGGTGAGATGATGGGTGCCGCGAAAAAGTTAGCTCAAGTAGCACTTTTACCAAAGAGAGGTGTGATCGAACCTGTATTTATGCAAGCTTTAGTGTTATTGCATATAACGTCTTACACCCCACCTGTAAGACCGGGGGGAGCAGTTGAAAAGGAATTAAAAGAACTTTCCTTAGCAGACCCTGATCCATTTGGCTCAGTAGCCATAGATATGATTCTAGGAGCAGATATATTTGGATCATGTCTCTTAACACGGCTTAAACAGGGTAGTCTAGGCTCTCTTACAGCGCAAGATACTATTTTCGGATGGATCCTCTCTGGGTCGGTTTTTAAGTCAAACAGCAGCTGGTCTTTACCAGTAACAGCGCATCAAAGTATAACCGAGGAAGTCCTTCACGATGATTTGCTTAGGTTCTGGGAAATGGAGGAACCAACCTGCAGATCCCTTTTGACTGCTGATGAGATGAGTTGTGAGCAGCATTTTGTGTCGACTCATCATCGTTTAGCATCAGGAAGGTATATGGTACGCTTGCCCTTTAAGAATGGACCTCCGATAGATATAGGCAGTTCGTTAAATAGAGCAAAGTTAGTCTTGAAGAGAGTATATGCTCGCTTGCTTAAGGATTCAGCTTTATTTTCTCAATACACGGTGTTTTTAACCGAATATGAACAGTTACGTCATATGGAACGCGTTCAGCCGTTTTCTGAAGTTGATTCTCCTGAAACAGTTTATTTGCCCCATCATCCTATCCTTAAGGATGATAGTTCCACTACTCGTTTAAGAGTAGTATTCAATGGCTGAAGTTTGACATCCAATAACATCCTAGAATTCGCATTTTCACATCGGGCCTAAAATTCTTACGGATTTAGTTTCCATTATAATACGCTGGCGATCCCATCGCTTTGTGTTCGTCGCCGACGTAGAGAAAATGTTTCGACAGATTTTGGTTGACCCACGTGATAGAAAACATCAACGTATAGTTTGGTATTCCTCTGAACAAAAAGTTGAGGCTTGGAATTTAAATACAGTCACGTATGGTACTGCTTGCGCTCCTTACATCGCTAACAGAGTCATTAAACAATTAGCCAATGATGAAGGGTCTAATTTTCCTGCAGCCAAATCAGTCCTCCAAAATAATGTTTACGTGGATGACGTTCTTTTTGGCGCTGATGAAATGGATGCAGCTCGAAGATTAAGAATGCAAGTCATTCACCTTTTCGAAAAGGGTTGTTTTCATCTAAGAAAATGAGCAAGTAATAATGAATTATTATTATCAGATTGTCCCTCAGGAACTCATGAGAAAGCGTTTGATTTTCTAATGGATGAGGATATTAAACTGAAAGTTTTGGGTTTGCAATGGGATCCTGAATCCGATGTTTTTCGATTTAGGGTTGAGCCCCGACCTATGGATTTTCCGACGAAACTTTTAATTCTTTCAGTTATCGCAAAGCTGTATGATCCAATGGGTTGGTTATCTCCAGTTGTAATAGTCGCTAAGCGTTTAATGCAGCAGCTATAGCTTCAAAAGCTGCAGTGAGATGAGCCTTTACCCACTGATTTGGAGGATTATTGGTCCAAATATTATAAGGGTCTTATCCATCGACTTGGCGTACATTCGTATCTAATCGAGTGGCTCATATTCATGAGCTTGTTCCAAACGCTAAGTGGAGATATGTTCCCACTAAGGACAATCCCGCTGATTGCGCTTCCAGGGGTCTCTTCCCAGAAGAATTGAAGGATCATCCCTTATGGTGGCATGGTCCACAATGGCTGACCAAACATTCTGCTAGTTGGCCAGAATCAAGGTCCGTTTTGTCTCAAGATATGGACCTTGAGTGGAGTAAGAAAGTTACTCATCATACTATGAAGCAGGCTAAGCAACCCTTCGACCTAGCTGATAGGTTTTCGTCTTGGCCAAATTGTTGGGAGTGACCGCCTATTGTCTTCGATTTTTTACAGCTTTCATGATTAAGGTGGGTAGGTTACCGAAGTCTGCGTTTCAACATAAGACATTGGCTCTCTCGTCAGATGAGATTCAGCAAGCTTCCTTGTATTGGATCAGGAGAATTCAAAAGGAGAACTTCGAACCTGAGTTGTGCGCCCTTCAACATGACAACCAGATAAAACAGAGCTCGTCTTTAAAAACGTTATACCCATTTTTGGATGCATCTGGTGTACTGCGTTTGGGGGGACGTTTAGATAATGCCCCAATTAGTTACGATGAAAAGCATCCTATTATGTTGCCGCGTCATCGAATAAGTGAGCTTATCGCTCATCAATCACACATTAGATCATTGCATGGTGGTACGCAACTTACTTTACGCACGTTACGACAGAGATTTTGGGGGTCAGGAGCTCGCACGCTTGTCAAGAGATTGATTTATTTCTGGGTTTTATGCGTGCGTCAGCGAGCTACTCTCTCTCAACAGCTGATGGGTAGTCTTCCGAATTTTCGGAATACTCCAAGTCGTCCCTTTACACATACTGGGGTTGACTATGCGGGTCCTTTCAACGTACGCGTATTACCGGGGAGAGGGCAAAAGAGTTACAAGAGTTACGTAGCCTTATTCGTCTGCTGCGTGGCTCGGGCCATACATTTGGAACTTGTTTCAAATTACTCCTGTGAAGCTTTTCTAGCAGCTTACCATCGCATTACAAATCGTCGTGGATTACCAGCTCACATGTACAGTGACAATGGTACCACATTTCAGGGAGCTGAATGAGAATTGCGTAATTGCCTTTTAAATCTACGTAAAGATTAAAACTTGCAGAATCAACTCGCCAGCCAAGGAAGTACTTGGCATTTCATTCCGCCTTCTGCAATATAATTATCTGGAGCAGAAAGTGCTGGAAGATAGCGCCAAAGTCACCAATAATTAAGGTAAAGGTTTGTCACGGATAAACAGTTAAAATCAATTGTTCATAATTGCTTATGCATAAAAATAACGATGTGCAAAAAGACAGATGAAAAAATGAAGCAAAAACATATGCCAAACAACAATTGAAAGCACGGTCCACCCGATGATGTACAGTATTGAAATAAGAAAAATATTAATTTAACAGGAAAAAGTTAACAAAAGTTAACTATTCCCAGGGATACATATTTTCGTAAGTATTACATTTGTTGATCAAATTGATATATTTAGAGAAATCATCGATTAAAGAAACACCGGAAAAATAAGAAGCTGTTTTTCTTTACACTAAGTCCTTTTTCTGAAATTTTCAAGAAAAAAGCTTCCCTTTACATATATTTAGGTCTTTATTACCGTAACAAAGGTCATTTTCAAGCAGGCGCCATGGGAATTTCACACATTTTCGTGGCCCAATGACGTAAACGTAGACGGTTACACTGCTTTTAGGGAAAATTCTACGTCAAGAAGGCTAACCGTTTATGCCTACGCTACTGGGCCACTAAAAATGTGACAAGAGCCAATTTCGCCTCCGTCAAATTTACCTTCGTCACTGTAATAAAGATCTAATGCATTTTAACAAATAAATATTAACTTTAACAGTAATAAATAATAGAAATGTTAAAGTAAAGCCACTTATTATTTTATTTTTTTAAATAATATACATAAAGAATAACTTACTTTAAATCAAAGAAGCTGAAGCCAATTTTTTGCACAATATTTACACAATTGATGTACTAATTTTGAGAACACCTTATTTATAATTGCAAAGGATATATCACGTTGAAGTATTTGCAATCTAAAAAGCGTATCAGTTGATAAATATAAACATCTTAAAATAATGTTCTTCATCAATGTTAAAGTAGACTGTAAAGGAGTATCTTTTCACTCTAGAAAATTCCCGAAAAAATTACTTGCTCTTAAGAAAAACAGCGTTTTACTTTTCTGGTATTTCCTTAATCGATTTTTTTTCTAAATGCGTCAATTTTATCAAAAAATTTAATACTTATGAAAATATGTATCTCTGGAAGTAGTCCAACTTTTGTTTAAAACTTTTTCCTGCGAAATTAATATTTTTCTTATTTCAATAGAGTACCTTATCACAGTCGTCGACAAACTTTTTTCTTACTTTTCAGGTATGGTCAGGCCCGCCCCGACTTAATTTTTTCTACTACTTTTCGGTATTTTAAGCCTTATTTAGCATTAAATTGAATATTAGGCTCGTTTCTTGATAATAAACTCCTTACTTTGACATGCCTGTGAAAAAAGACCCTTGCTGGAGTAAGCTCACTCCCGCCGAGATCAATGAATAGACAGAAAAGGGCTTAAAGGGACTCTATAGTTTGTATCCAGCCCCTTGACCTTCTCGGTGGAGAGCCTATTGTTCCCTCGCAATCGAGTCGCGACAGTACAGACTTCTACAAGCTACAGTACTACAGCGAACATGGATGCGAACCATGGAATAAGCAGTACAAGGTGCAATTAGAAAAAGATATTAGAAAGAGAAAGAAGAGACAGTGCAAAGCAAAGTAGTGTTGAAATTTGATCAATTTTAAACTCAGATTTGATACAATATAGCTGCGTCACCCGTAGAGGCTAGGGAGGGTAATAAGTAATTAAAATGTTCTGAAAGCGCCCTGATTGGTGTATCTGGCTCCAATCACATGAAGAAAAAGAATATTAACATAGAGTGACTGTAAATTAAAGGAAAATTTAAATTTTGCTTCTTATACATGTTTTATTTAACAAATAAAATATTTATATGGAAAAAGAGTGTTTATTTTGCTTAAAAAAAGAAGGCGGAAATCCACTTTTCACATGTCAAGTTGGCAGCATCTCCTACATGTATCAAAATATTTACTAATGTACTAATCACGTTACTAACCTATATAAATTGACATCCTTACTTGCTCGCAACCGCACTGCTGTCCGAAAATCATATTTTCAGCAAATTTATCACTTCTCGCTTTGGATAATTCACTCTACCTCCCTCGGAGTTCTCGGCAGAGCAGGGTCGCGGCCAGGGTACTCAGCATGTGCATAACACGCTTTTCACCTAACGATGGGACCTACTTGAAGCAAAATGCGTCAGAGTATACCACGGTGGAAATGCCCCCATTCTGGCATGCGGAAGATACACCCAATGTACGCGAAATAACTCCTGATGATTTGAGGAGAGCAAAAGTTTTCTCCTTGGACAAGGACTGTTTAAAATTTCTGTTAAAACCTTCGCGCATCTTCTTGTCAAGTAGCTGTTGTCGGAATCCTTTGACCTCTACTTTGTTTATTTAGAATTTTAGAAGTAGGGCATTTAGAAGGAGTTATGCACTATTCTCACTTCTTATGTTAAGAGTCAACCCAAGGGAATCAGCCGCCTGCTCCGCAGCTATATAACGGAACTCCCCTTTGCCAATTATCTCGTGTTTCCTGATCATTTTTCGGACAAGATATTTCCCCTTTGCAACGGTGTAAGTTGTAACCAGAACAATTCGAGTATACAGACATTAGAGATTTCGAATTCCGCGTCCGCATTGACAGCGTGAGATGTATAATCGCGGAACGGACGAGTTGATATGCAAGTTCTTATGCATATGCATGATCTTATGCAAGGCGATATCAAGGACCTTATGCTTATTCATCGTGCTTTAAAACACCCCACACGAGTAGAATAGAGCCGCGAAGGCAAACATGTTAGGCGCAGATACCTTGTCCACCGCTGACAGGTTTGAAGACCTAATCTGTTGAAGAAGATGCTTGTATCTGCTTCAGAAAGACTATTTCACTGATGTTGCATCCTGGATTGTGGCTTCCAGGCACGTCCAGGTATTTATAGGTTTCTCTAATGTCAAGATATCTAATAATACTTATATTCACAAGTTCAGCGGCCCCGGGAATGCCAGTAATATTTTCTCGCTTTAGATCAATCGTGGAACACATGTCCAATCAAAAGTCTACACCAATCTGTTCTGTGCACCTCTTGAGGATATTTAAAGCAAGTTGAAGTTGGTTTGCATCAGAAGCATAGATATTCAGGTCATTCATTTCAAATACATGAGTGATCGTATGCTCGCGATGATTAGCTTCACCACACAGGTACTCAGGAAAATTGCGTAGTGCGAGATATATTGGCAGAGGTGTGATGCAAAAGAGCAAATGTCTCACAGTGTCGCTCTGAACGACGCCCCTCTGGAAAATGACGTTCGTTGTCACACGACAATTTACAGATGAGATAATAAATCTAGTTTTCCAAAGGGGCATTAGTCTCGACATGCATCTCATTACGCGTGAATGAACCTTCAAGCTTTCAAACAGATGATAAGTCTATGAGAGGTAGAATCGAAAGCTTTCCGGTAGTCAATCCAGGCCATCAAAGGGCGCGCTGATAGGCTTCTGCGTCTTTGCAGACGCACCTGTCAATTAGCAGGTTCTCTCGGTAGACTGCTGCACATTTTTTCGAGCCAACATAATCGTATATCTCGCTCTACACAGGCTCAATTCTTAGAACAATCATGCTGTTTAAGATAACTGTAAAGATCTTATACAAGGTGCTCAAACAAGTTATTAGTCTGTCATTCTCTGGTTTCGATAAGTTGCCTTTTTCGGTGGAACTATAGTGCGTCCTAACATCAGCCACTGCGGAATAAGCGGAAAGATTCATTATGCCCCTAAATGCCTTTTTCACCTCTCATGCAGCAACATTGTCGGATGCTCTTAGAGTTCGATCGTTTTGAACAGAATCTACTGCTTTTTGCTGGTGTCATTGTTGTTCCAAAGAGCAGCTAGTGAAAGGGTTCGTCCATCAGCCAACAACGGGTCGGTAAACTGTGCCGATCACCCTAGATTTCGGAATGCTGTAAATAATTTAGATGGAAACATGACGAAGAACCGGCAAAACGTTCACACTGTGTGGAAGAATCGACTCACGGAAGACTTGATGGGCACCTATGAAGCCAGTATTATTCCTGTTCACAGAGGCTTTATGGCGGATATGCATACTCTGTGGTACGAGAAATATACAGAACTTCAGCACGTTTCGAAACAGTCTTTGCTCGAAATTAAGCTGCCTATCTTTAGAAAACTGGATACGAATGCAGAGCGCTTCCTCAACCGCTTTATGAAAAAGTCACAGATGAAGAGAAGGAAGCGACAGAAGACTAACCATGGAAAGAAGGCACTCCCTTAGAGCTCATAGCGATTTTAGAACAAAGAGGAAAATTAATAATCAAGTTACTTCTAAGCCCCAAAATCTGACTGAAATTGATGTCTTAGTTCGCGAGGATATCTCGGAGGATTTCGACCTCTCCTGCATCAATTGATCAGTCTACGGTGACACGAGAGCTTTGGCTGCCTGTTCACAAAAGGGTCTGAAAGTTTACCCATGAACTAAGAACTTACCATCGCACGTTTGAAAAGCTGTGACAATCAAGTAGCACATTGTTGAAAAAATACGAATATCATCTGACGCACTGTAGTTCTACCGAAGACAGGCGACTTGTACAACATCAGAAATACAGACCATAACCTATCTGAGCACGCTGTATAAAATGTTTGAATCTACCATGAAGACATGATTGCTCGGAGAGTTGTTCAGGTATTCTGAAGGAATACCGTAAAGCATTCGATTCAGCCTGTAATCGAATTATAAGCAGTCCATTGAAAATCTTGAAGGTTTATACACACATAATAGGATGCATAGAGAGATTGATGTCCCTGCGGAAAAATAATTTGTAATGTCTCATCTGGAAATTAGCGTGTGACAAGGAACAGCGTAACCTTCCAGAGGGACGTCTTTCAGGGCGAAGCCAGGAGCCCTCTGCTCTGTTAAATCACATTTCTGCCACAATCTCTCGTACCACGCAATTCTTCTTGTTACCTCTGCGGCGACACTAATTATCGTTAGCATAAATCACTCATTTATTTTATATATATGACCTGACGATTTATGCTTGTAGTTCAAAGCAACTTCAGTGTGCTGTTATATCGTCAAGGGGTATACGGGAAAGATTAACATGAACTTTCGACTGGACAAGTGTGCCAAGATTAATCTAAAGCTAGGAGCGATTACTAGCGTTCCCGGGGACTCTGGGCTTGTGTTACTAGGAATCTTGACACTGAACTGACATATACATACCTGTACATGCCTCAAGAGCCGCATTCCGGACGTAAAATCAGTAAAGGAGTCTCTACGCAGCAGAAACAAGCGTCTTCTTCGACAGATTTGGTCTTCCAATCTGTCAGTGTTGAACAATCTATCTGCGACTATATGTTTGCCATCCTGATTCTACTTTACTTGTTTGGGATGGTTCCATGGGGGAAGAAGGAGCTTACGACCTTTATATAGCCACCTGCAACATCATGAATATGCAGAAAACCTTGCATATCAATTCGTCCGTTCCACGATTATAACAATATTCTTCTGGGTTCAGCTTAAATCTTTGCAAATAGAAGAGATCCTCTCCTAAAAATTGTGAGAAAATACGAGATGGTTAGAAATGGATGCTGGAGTAATTCTGGCTATGCCCAATATTGTATAGGGATGTCCGCGAAGGTATCACGCCCAAACGTAGGCGTGCTCGTGGGAACAACAATGATAACATTAAACATGGTTGTAAATGCGTTTCAAACAATGGAACGCGCGAGACTCTCGACAATGGGTCGAACAACAATGCCGACTACTCTGGAGATCGGGGCGCCAATCAAGGCGGAGTCAATAAGATTGACCATCAAAATCTCAATACTTTTGAATGAGCGAATACACTGAAGAACGATCTGCTAGAGTGCTACGAAATCTAAAAGGCCACTGAGCGTTAAGATTACATGGCACGACTGCATGCTGAGTGGTGCGAGAAACAGCCAAAGCTCCCGCCCGTTTTGATTTAACTACTGTGAAACCGTGCCAATGATTGGGGGAAAAGGGTTTATATATGCATTCTTTCCCAAGAGTCCGACCTCTGTAACATCAATGGTAGTATTTATAATGCAGCGAGATCTTTAGTAGCTGGAAACCGTAAAGCAAACCCAACGACTGATTACAAGATCAAAAAACGAAGGCTTCGTTGTCATAAAAAGATGAAGGCATCAACTCAGCAAAAATTCGGTTAGGCAATACAGTAGTACGCTTCCGGCATTCAATGTGCAATTGACTAGATAACATCTGACAGGAATTTCACTTCTAAGGTCTGACAGTTTGCGCCCGTACTGCGGATCAGTCATCATACATTTAACAAGGCAAAGCTGTTGATCATCAGACAGCGCCAGAAGGAGCCTAAAACAGACGGAGAGGTGGTTGAGAGAAAAGAAACAGTTTTTCTCTAACCCGTCTTGGCTATTCTAAGACCCTCGAGTTACTGCCAACCACCCGCCCAAACCAGAGGAAGTCGAGCCATTTTAGAGTACTAACTCGAAAATTTGACTTCTTTAGAACTCTTGAAGTTTTTGGTAGAAAATATCTGCTGCACGAACATTTGCTGTTTTCATAAATAATTTTAAAAAATACAGCCTAGTCGTTTCCAACTATCCAATATCATACAATCCAAAACTTTCCCTGAGGTAGGGTCAGAGAAATGACGCCTTCCTTTAACAGCATGATTTCATGAAAAGCGTAGTCGGGGAATGAAACCCATCGCATTCAAGAAGAAGATATTTATTTACAACCGGTGAACTCATCAAGTACACAGACAGCTCTAAAGACTCCCTTAGCTCTAGAGCTGAAATACTTGGGATGAAACCTAATGCGGGGATAACAATCGAACTGGACAAACTCCCATCCATATTTAAAGCTTAAATCCAGGCTTGCCTGGAGGAGATTCGTAAATGTGGGTAAACATCCTTCAAAGAAAACAAGAGCGCTAAATGAGAATTGATAAGAATTCTCATGTTCTCATAACGCTTTTTTAGGATATTCCAAGCTTGTTAATAGTTCTCATTTGTTACCGAGATGTTCTTGAATAACTGTGCAGGTACTCCAGAAAGATTAGCCGTTGTATTAAGCGAAGGTAATGCGTCAAAGGCATCAAAGTATTTCCCCTTAGCATCTTGTTACCATTCCTCGACTTTGTCGTGAAATCTGTTATTGAAGTAAAATAAATTTCTTTCACGAGAAATTGTCAACAACTCAATATGCTATCTTGAAATTCAGAAAACGGTGTTTCACGAGTTTCTAATCGCGCTTTAAGAAAACCCCAAGGGGGCTTCTTAGGTACCGAATTAAAAGAGTTGTGAATCCGCTCACCAAGTTGCACTTGTTTAAGCAGGCACACGTCCGCACTCGAATTTTGAGAGGCACGATAGTTTTATTAAGATTTAATTTGATTAAAATTGATGACAACAAGAACTTATAAATTAAAAAATCAAGTTAAAAGAGTGCAGATAATTAAAGAAAGTCGTCGCCCGCATTGGACATGAACGTGAAACGTTCTAAAGTATATGTATGAACCAAAGATACCCGACATAAAATAATTAATGTCAAGTTAAATATTTCACTTGACTGAATTAAACAGAATTAAACTTATCATTCAATCTCGAAACTTTATTCTATCTGTAGAAAAAACATGATTTATTCCATCATAAGTAGCGAATATGGAAAATTGTTTATGAATTTTATTTATAAAATAACAAATTATTTATTAAAATCATTAATTCAACTAAGAAGTCTTGTTGTACATAAATTGCTCAAATTATAAAAAATTCTATTCGTTTTTAACGTTTACTTAGCTATTCAACATTTTTTGGTTAATAGCTTTTTGTTTTCTAGCTATTTTTGAATGAATTTGAAATAAGTGTTTGTGGAGAAACGAAAAATCAAGTTTGACGCTTCGTGTTGCCAACCATAGAAAGCAAGAGCAAGCAATAACACTGAATTAGAGCTAACTTACATCACAGATTTAGATATTTAAACGGTTTTGAAAAAGGTAAGTAACTGTAAAACTGCAGGTCCGGACATAGTGTACAATTTCTCGTGAAAATACTTGACGGGTGTGGATCCTGCGTTGGCAAGGTGTTTTTAGAAGATCATCGAACACCCAAATTTGATACCAAAAGCTTTATGCTCAAAGGAACCATCTATATGTTGCCTAAAAACTAGACGCTCAGAATCTATCTAAATCTCGATCGATAGCTTGTCTTCCAACAATTTATAGTTGCCTTACAGCTATCACTGCAGATATTGTTTATTTTTACTGCAACGAGAAAGACATCCCCGCCGAAGAACTAAAAGGATGTTGCAAAAACTCGCGGGTCAGTAAATATCTAGTCACCACAGACGCTGTTGCCATGTAGCAAGCTCTCAAACATCGTAGAAACTGGCACATGTCATGCATTGAATAGAAGAAAGAGTTTTAATCTGTACAACATGAATATTGACGGGTATCTTTCAAGGAAACTCATTCAATGCATTATGGTGGACGGTCATCAACTGACCAATCTTTTCTACTATACCAGAAAGTACTTCTATGCTATAAGATAACCATCTAAGTTGAAATGACGAAGCACCGAATGCATCACAGTAATTCGGCGATGAAAATTATAGTTCTACCACGACATACAGGGGCTAAGAGCGTCTTAGATGTCAAGAAACTGTACAAGTCACAAGTTATACAATTGCGAGACTATTTTAACAGAAAGCGAGATCATGGCGCTTTACAAAACCATCTGTAAAGTGGATCTCGATTACATACCATTCAATTTGCCCTCGGATGAGGCATTGCATATTAGGGTAGAAACCATAGAGGAATTAGAAACGCCGTCGAAACAAAAGACCATCCACGAGGAACACCCCAAACTTTAGATCCACATGAAGTAGATGGCGATGCATCCAGTATTTGACTTAAAAGGGCATCCTGCTTTCAGAAACGGAATGATTCGTCATTGCGATTGAGGCCAGGGTTTTTAGTGCCAGAAATTATCGCAAAGACGTGTCACATCAAGACGTGGTTAACCGAGGCCGATTATGTTGAGATATCAACGAATTCACCAAACACATTACTGACCGTTGGCGCATAATGACTCAGAGAGAATATAAGTACAGATATAATGATGTGGCGGGCATTGTACATTAACAACTTGTCCTAAACCTAGGACTCTCTAGAATGGACTCTGTAGATAGATCCGACACCGTGATGCATGAGAAAAGGATGAAAGAGTCTACATCATCAACATTGCCTGTCCACTTACTCGAAATTCGCAGGCAACGTGTATAACAAAGATCGGTAAGAATATCGAGCTAAGGCATGATTTAAAGACAGTGTGGAGGAATGTGAAAGATGCAATAAGAATCTTGAACATTTAGGAGTCTATAGGGTGCTGCCAGCAGTTCTGAATTCCATTTTAATAATCCCCTGTCCCATTGTAAGAAACTTTCAAGGCTATTAAAAAGAAAGCTACTGAGAACCTATGGAATGGCAGATGGTAAAAGATAAACTCTAAACTACATCATGCTCCTATTTTTGTACATACTACAAAATCATTGCAAAAGATTTCAAACCTCGTATGGAATTAATTTCTAACATTCTCATCTAATCAGGCACTTACTCGACTTAGTCCGTGGCCGATGATAAAAACCGCGTTCACCCGAGAGAGTCATTTCGACGTGTCAGGAAAAAAACGGTCAACGAAAAATGGCCTTATGGGCATGTGATACTTAGAAAATTGTCTATTTTACCAGTTTTAGGTTCCGACGGCTTTTTTTTCTTTAATAATCAATATTTTGTCTTAAAAATTTGGGACATGATAGCGACCATGCTAACGGACGTCCCCACACACTTTTTTTGGCTTAATTCAAAAAAGTTTTAATTGAGCAAAATCTGATTAATTTGCATAGCGCTTAGGAATTAGTATCGATTTTACCAGTTTTAGGTTCCGATGGCTTTTTTTCTAGAATAATCAATATGTCTTAAAAATTTGGGAAATGATAGCGAACATGCTAACGGACGTCCCCACACACTTCATTCGTGTTTTTTTTTTCAAAAAATTTTTCATATTGCTAACAACGTATGTACATTTGGAGGTTATGTATGTTACAATTCTCCTGTGCGTTACTTTCAAACTACACAATATTTTTGGATGAAAACTTTGGACTTGCAAATAAACATAGTAACTAATCTCCCGGAACTAACCCTTTTTGCAGACAATCAAAAAAGTTTATTTCATAAATAATTTCCAGATGATCGGAAAGACAGAGATGAAAAACGACGTAAACTCAAAATAATACATATGAATGCAATTTTTATTTAGCACAATAAATTTTTTTGTTATTATCCCTCAAAAAAGAGTCCGGGGACGTCCGTTATGATATTTTATAGCATCTCCGAATTCAGTTTTTAAAAATTTTCATTTTTGTGGGGAAAAAAGCCGGGGAAACTGTAAGTATCACATGCCCTTATGTCAGAATGAGCCGCTTCCCATTGTCTGTGGCCTCTTATCATTTCCTTAGCAGTTTGGTCAATATCTTTAACCAATTTTTGATTGTTTAACTAATTATTATTTGTTTTAATAAGTGTTTCCCCGGTGAATCATAAAAAGTTCGTAATTCTTTGATTAATTATATAATTAATGAATGCTAGAAGTTATATTTTTTGTTTAAGACGTTCTACAATTGTCAACACAATTAATAATCATTTTCTTTAGTCTTTTCACGCAAAATTAATCCTCTTTTTCACATAGTCGAAACACCATGCCTATTCCTGGCGAATCTTAGGAGTCCACGGAATACTGCAATAATTCTCATACAGAATGTTCTCCTGGTTCCGAATCTGTGTGGTACGTTTTCGACATATATCAAGTTCTCGGGATATTTAAATTAATTTTTTTAGAATTAATTCCGATTCATACTTTTCTGTTGAAAAAATTTGAATATTGTTTTTTGAATTCTGTTAGATAAATCCAGACTGAATAAAACTTACTTTGACAATTTTCGACTCCCACGAATATTTATTGCACAGAAGGTGAAATAGGCAAAATAATGGAAAATATTTTTTTACGCTACAAAATCGGAAAATATTAATCTCATGAAAATTATTTTTATCATTCCTAAAAATGTCAGCTGAAGTACACACGTTTTATAATAAACCTTATTTCTCTAAAGTTGATTGTTCTCAATAAAAATGACTTTTTCTGGAAAAAATCCGGCATTTATAGTTAATTACGTTTTGTTCAAGTTGACAGAACTTCGCATGTTGATTATCCGAGGTGCTACTGAATAACGGGTGTGAGTCACATCGTCTTGTTCTACAGTAGTAACTAATATGAGCTTTCAAAATGTAAATGTCAATCTATGGTCATATATGCTACCGTACTCCAATATCACTCGAACTGCGAAAATCTAAAAAAGCTTTTCACCCAAAATAACTTGTCATGAAAAGTCATGAAAAGTCGAAAATACAAGGTAAAAATAACACAGTCACTTGCGGTTGGTACCTTTATTTCAGACCTCGAGCACGGCCGGGAAATACAACAGCAAAACATACGTTAGGGATACTATGTGGCGTGGTAGGGGCTGGTCTAAGTCTCATACATAATATCGATCGGTTTCTTCAAAACCTTCTGATATTCGTATGAAATATTTTCACTTTTTTAGTGTTAATAATATTGTTAATTGATATGTATTAATATATATTGTTAATTAACAGAAAGCGTATTAGAGAAACTGTGAAGTTAGCTAACGAAAGTCGCTCGGTTGCCCCATGCGGAGAAGCATGATTAGACACTTATTTGTTCTAGATGAAACACTTTCTAATGCAAAATAACAAATTAGGTGAAAAATAAATTAGCCAACTAATGGATTCTAATTTTTTTTGTTAAGTGGAATAGCGTAATAAATCTTTTCGAATTTAATGTAAGTAAATCAATTGTGTAGACAACAAATGGTTTTTTTGTCAAGTTTGCATTACTACATACAATGATAATATCGCATCTAATTTATTCTAGAAAATGAATTTTGATTCAAGGCAATGTGACGAGTGGGTCACGTGACTAGATTCCTGCCTTACTAAATAAGAAACACTAAGAAAGACGGGCACTTGACAAAAAAGCCATTTGTTGGGATAGCATAATATAATCTATACTTTAGTTTTTGCTTAAATTATTTCTTACAAGTATGAGATAGGTAAAACTATAATAACTAAAAATATAATTTCTACACACAAATAACTCATTCATCGGGTTTGCATGATTTCAATTTTTCAGGGAACAGAAAAGGTATTAATTATTGTAAATAAGCCATTTATTTATCGTTTTTATGTTTCAAAATCACATGGTTAATTATTTTAATTGAAATTATAAAAAAACAAAGTATATAATTAAATATTTTTCACGCAAGTAGAGGAGAGTACCCAAATATGAGATACCCACTCTGGTGCGATTGTCGGAATTCCATGGACTACATTTTTTTTTGCTGAAAATACACAAGATTTAAAAAAGTGCTTCTTCCAAACTCGTCAAACTATTCTCATAATATGAGATACCCCAGAAAATCGCTAATAAAATGCAAAATTAAGTATTATTTTTAATGAAAAACTTTATTCTATCTTTCCGAAGTATAAATTTATTGTTATTTAGATATATTTAGTTTTGGCAATAGTCACAAACCGTTTTGTAACCAGATTCCCCCGCGCAGCCAGAGTTTGTTATGAGAACCACAGGTATCTCATATTATGAGAATTAGACCGTGAAAATACGCACTTACTATGCCTGACCTGTACAATGAAAAACTTGAACACTATCGATATTTTCCTACTTAGTTATTCAATCCCTATCCCTCCAGACAGACTGTACTGCTAAATACTTATTTAATGCACAATAAATAGGGTTTAAAGACTTTCCTTCCAAGAACTCAACCACCACCGATTTTACGAAAAGTTAGCCCATAATCTTTAGAAGCACGATGAAAAATTGACTTTAACACAAAATTCTTTTGCTTTAACGATTGCAATTTAGCGATAGAACCAACAAAATGGGCCTCTTAGTTTAGCTGAAATCCCGCTATCTCATATCAGGTGGATATCTCATATTCGGGTACTCTCCTCTATGTTTTGATGTTCGACGTATCTTAAATTAAAATTATTGTTTAACAGTAAACACTTTCAAAATGATTAGTCGCACTAAGTCGATACAAATCTTGCTTATTGTTAATGTAAACATTATGCATTTTCGGCTACTTAACATCCCGAAAACGTATTAATTTTTATTTTTATTGAGAATTTTGTTTTAATTTCGCTTGCTAAATCTTTGAACTATTTAGGACTTTTTAGTCCTGATTTTGGTATACATCAGTCAAATTTCAACTTTTTCACTAACGATAAACAGTACATTTTGAAATGTTTTCCAAACCAGACTTACATTCATTAAATGTACTTAACCCTCTGCCGGTCATACGAAATTCCTACTCTATATCTTGTACCTCGTGGCCACCTCACTGATATGAAGTGCTTATGTTTAGTAAGAAAGATTCAATAACGTAATCATTTTTAATTGAATAAGTGTTGTAAGTCCCCTTTTGTCGAAAAATGGTATGGTTTTTATCAAATTATACGTCTCAGCTGCTCAAAGTAATTTTTCAATGATACAATATAATAATATAAGGGAGATACGTGAAGTTCTGACAAGCAATGGAACTTTTCTGCAATGAATTTGAGCATATGCAGCTTAAGGTAGTTAACGCGAGATTTCACTTTTCTTAGGAATTTTCTTAAATTTTCGCATTACACACAGGAGATTAGTATGCAACGACCATGCAGTTTCTAATTCAATGCTGAGTCTGTGAAATTAGATATTATCTACTAAAAACAGTACCATTTATATAATATAATATAAATATAAAAACGAGTTAAATTTATACACTTTCAATTGTAGCATCTCAGCAGTTCTTACCATTTAGGTTAAAAACCAGATATGTATAGAAGATAAAAATAAAATTTTACGAAAATTGCAATTTTTTCTTGAGTTTAGTATAAGAGATATAACTGTCAAAAGAATAGTATTTTTAATTACGCAAAAAATGTAGCACAAGGAAGTACTGATGACTTGGCAAAACTCATTGCCTTGCTGATGAAGGCGCTTGTCAAATTCACTAAAGGATTGAAAATTAAGTAAAATATTTTTCAGAAGAAAAATTCCCGAAAATCTACCAGTAGCACACTTAGAAAAAGATAAATTATATAACTGAAATCAATTAAAAAAAGAGAAATCCATTTTCATCAATTCTGGAGTTATTTGGAGCTTAAGTTTTGGTAAGTGACAGGCGTGAAAGGTACACATAACAAGTGAACAAATTTTTTTTTTAAGTTAACACAGTTTTCTCATAAACACAAACTTCTATTAAAATGAATATAATGAAACAGTGTCAATTGAGACAAATAAAAATACTCAGTATCATCAGTATCGTAAGCTGCGAACCGGAATAAAGATCAATATTTTTGCATGAAATCAGTATTTGGGTAATTAAACCTAATGTAGGAATTTTTAGTATTTATCTACGAATTGGTAATCTTCCTGGAATGGAAAATTATTATTATTTCTCACTTCTCTTTTCTCACATAAGCAATAAGACCCAAAGACACGGTTCAGCGGATCTAAGCCGTGACAAGTTTTTAAAGTTTTTGAAAGTGCTACACCTATTGCTCACTTCTATGCGTGCAGAATTGTATGTTTTTAAGTTTTTCATTGTTATTTCCATTATAAACTGCTTCACTTTATGCAGATGAAATCTTCAGGAACTTCAAGAAAATTGAGACTCACAAGTACATACTTATTAATAAATAATGTTGCAAAACGAAACACTACATATAAATAACATAACTATATACGAAAAATTAAAAAGTAATGAATTATCTAAAGCAAAATTTAGAAAAAAAAATATGTTTACTCACTCGCTGTGTATCACTCACTAAAACTTGACTTTGAATAAACACAAAAATTGATACGAATTTTAATAATATCTTCTTTTAAGCACGTTCCTGATGTTTGGCCATTTTCTTCCGAAAAATGTTTGACTAAAATTTCGATCTTTCAGACTTCATTGTTTAGGTTAAGTTGCACATGTTGAATTTAATTGTAGAAAACTCCCATTGTTTATCATAATTTCACTTATATCCCTCAATTTATTAAATTTAATTACTCATCGATTATTTTGAGAAGCTTAATAATTGAATTAATATTTAAAAATATTTCGTCAAGGGGGGGTTGTACGGTTACGAATGGGAATATGGTACAGCACTGGCAGTCGCGAGCGCGTTAGAATCGCACTAACACAGAAGAGTTCGTTTAAGTGAGCAGTATGATTGGTATTTCCTCCCCGTAGTCCACATTTAACGATATTTGACGATAACGGTTATCCTGATCGTCAGGGGGTAATAATGAAAAATCATTAAGGATTTCACTAATAAATCACCCTTTAATTAACATTCTTACTAATCAATCATAATTTTTTAAATCCTCGTTATCGTAATAAGAAATCAAATCCTTGACGTTTGATACTTCTAAATTGGATCAGAAACGTCATCTACTGTGTTTTATAAGAGGAATCAGTTCATTTATTATGCTTTGTTTTTGACGCAATGGAAAACCACGAAAACCGGTTTGAACTTGGTGCCAAGGACTGCCTTTCTTGACAATTCGTACTTTATATATGTTAACTTGAAGTAAATCTTCTGATTTCAGAAGTTAAATTGTAACCTAAATTATAAACAAACCCCAGGTTTCGAGACAGGAGGGACCAAATGTAACTTTTCGTGGACGCGAGAGAAGTTCCACAGACCCTCTACGACTGTTTGGCACCACGCTCAAGGATCATGCCGAACTCGCTGCCTCTTTGATATTTTGTAGAATGATCAGGTTAATAATAGCAATATTCTGGTATTTTCCAGCCAGTTAAGGCAAGATTATGATGCGATCCGGTCAATGGAGGCAATATCGGAAAGTGTTTAAACCAGTTATAGCAACATTAGTGTATGGTTTGGTATTTGATAACCCTCTGGTCAGTAAAGACAACAATGAGAATTAGTTTGCTCAAACAAGACGAGTTTTGGTATATCATTCTACTGTTCCCTTTGACCCGCATCCGCAATATTATTAAACATATATCTGCTTGGATACTTTACTGCTGGCTGATGGCGCGCGTATCCTAAATACCATGATATGATTGGTAAATGTGCTCATGATCCGACTGTACCCGCCAGCAGTTTTGCAAGTACAGAAGTACCATAATATTTGTTCATTGTTTGTTGCTTCATCCAGCTGTATCTCTTGATTATGGGCTGCTTAAACCAAGTTATCTTATACATAAGATATCCAGATCTGACATTTCGTTGCGCGTCTGAAACGAGAAGATACTCGCACTCTGATTAAACCCGGTTAATCAATAAGTTCGTCCAACTCCAAATCTTCCATTCGTTCCCTTCAAACTTATATTGGATGTAAGCTCATGCTAGATTCAGCTGATAGATTGCTACCGTGAGTTCCTTCAGATACTTTATATTCAGCCTAGGGAAATGAGGTACTGGGTGTTGATTAAGATGGATCCATCTGGCATTCTTGGTATGCAGGTTGTCAATTCTAACTTTGGCCTGGAAGACGTCGGGTTCACGTGATTTTCGTAACATTGTTTGGGTTAAGTCTACGGTCGCTTCAGCCATATGTATGCAAGGACGCTACTTGTTGAGGATCGCCACAGCAATACGGTAAAAATCGCCGACGTTAATGGCATGGTTCATGTTCATGAGATTTCCGAAGAACTTAAAAACAGATTTTATGTGGTCATTTCGTGCCTCTACGATTCACCTTGCTTTAGTGATCAATCTTGAATCATTTTTTCTTCTGTATCAAATTGCCTTTGTCCACGAAGTAACAGAAGTGGCATTTTATGGTTAATACCAAGATTTTCAAGAAGCAGTAGCGCATCACGATAACCACGGTCCACAATAATAGTGTCATCGTTTTCGAACCATTCTCGCAGCCTATTAACAGACAAATTTTTTTGTGGGCCTGCGCTATTATTGAATATACTGTTGAATAATTAATTTTTAATTATTTTGAAATTATACTTATAATTATATCTTTTTGATTATTTGGAAATGAATAATAATAATATAAATATAATTAATTATATAATTATTAGTTTAATTACAGTACAAGTCCAATAACTTTCCAACTTTGGGGCTGTAGGGGCGGGAAATTCCAGGAATTGCGGATTTATCGGATGCCCCCTCTAGTAGCATGATATTAGGTGCTCTCATGCGTAAATCATGGGCGCAAATCATAATCAAAATAGCACACGTAGTGGGAGAACGACAATGAGTGCCTGTACCGTACGTTTAATGAAGTTTTAAGGGGAGTGTACACTTTTCGAGCGATAAGTTATCGGACTTGTACTGTATTTCAAGAATGATAAAAGTAGGGCCCATGAATATCCAAAATAAAGTCGTCTGAAGCTACAACTAAGACCGGCTTAATTAAGTGGAGACCTTTATGAACGCAGTATGTTTGCCTGAGTGCTCTGAAATTGCTGGGTTGATGGATATATAGATGAGTTGCATCTATATAGGTAATGACTTTTGGAACTTCAGGAGTGGGATTATAAAGATAATTTGCAAAGTCCGTTATATGTCTCTGTATATACTGCTCCCGTGTTATAGCTGTCAACCATATATTGTTGGGAACAACATGTGCCATCAAAGATCTTCTCACAATAGAAATAATGACTCACATTTTGGCTTCTATCGTATCCAAAAATAACTTTGAAAAAGTCATCACTCAGCCCTTGGCGAAGCTTACACAAAAACATCGTCAAATCTTTTTTACTGATACGGCGATATACCCATCGATCTTGTACAGCATCACGTACAGCATCGCAATACGTATATAAATCCTGGTCACATCTTCCATTCTGTTACAAAATATACAAGAACTATTTCTTCTTTGTTTTAAAATATTGAGTGTCAGGCAATTAGGATCAAGTGCTAAATCATGAATCTCCATATTAATGTTTTGATTACAATTCAAGCATGTCATCGTATTTTCATCAATGTTTAGAGGAGCTATTTCATGTTCAGCATGACGATAAATTGCGATTTGTTCTTTTTGCTCATTTTCTGCATCAGATATGTGTACTTTCGATCGTTGCTGTAAGGCGATTGCACATATGTAGCAACTTATTATGACTGACGGCAAGACTAAATTCCAGGTATAGGGAAATTCTTCAGCGTTCCTTTTTATAAACGTGACTCCAATATCAAACAAACATTGCCCCAGGCGAAGAATATAGAAAGTTAATGCAGAATTTGTGTCAAGAGAAGCTACAAAAATTCTTTCAAACAAAGGAGATACATAATTTAAACAGTTTCGAAATGGACAATCAGGTTGCCATGGCGCGAAACCCTCCTTTATTACAAGCCACCTATGCACGAAATCTAAAAGTTTATTTAAAGGAGACTTTTTTATTATGACCACCGATTTCCAAAATCAAAAGTTTCAAAATTGACAAACAAAGGAGACAATGGTTCATAAACGAAATATTACGTGCATATTTTGTAATCAAATTAAAGCGTGACGAGATTATGGATGGAATGTAGCGCTAATATTGTTGTAAAAAGAAACTATACGTAAGGGAATCAGCTCGCTCTTATTCTACCGAACATTTATTATATATAGTATTTAAACTACCCCCACATAACATCCCCGTAGTTTAGTCTAGACGACGTAATTGATGGGAAGGGTACAACTGTGCACGAGCCCATCTGTGCACGTCGCTGGCCACAGACACAACCTGATTAATTAGTTTGAACAAGTAGGTATGCACTTAGTGATGTTTAATCACATTTAGTTTGTATAAGCCTGATCCGAAAACTACCAATTAACATTTTACAGTAGTTAAACTACCCCCTGACACCTTTCTCATACTTAAGTCTTGACGACATAGTCGGTAAGTCATGATTAATTATTTTGAATGAGGATTTATACCCTTGGTAATGGAACTTCAAATTCCCTTTATGTTACCATGATCAGAATACGACTAATTTTTTTACGGAAGGTAAACTACCGACAGACACCCACTGAATATTACAGTCTTGACGACACGGTTAATAAGACCTGATTAATTAGTTTAAATAAGTACGTACATAATTGGCGATGCTTAATCAAATTCAGATTGTGTTAGCCTAATCCAAAAACTACCAATTAATTGTTTTTACAGTATTTAAACTACCCCCAGACACACTTCTCATACTTTAGTCTTGACGATGTGGTTAATAGGACCTGTTTCATTTGATTGAATAAGTACATGAAAGGCGACCTAAGATGCAACACGGACAAAAAAACTATCCATCTCTCAACCTTCAGTTCTAGATATTATCGATCAAGGAACCCTAAAATACGAAATATCATTGGAACAGAAAATTCGGCATTATCCCTGAGCATGGTGTAAAACAGTTCTCAAGGGTCGGTGTTATTGTTCAAGGGGTCTTAAACTACAAAATATAAAAGGAACAGAGTTCGGAATGATCCCTGAGCGTAGTGCCAAACAGTCCTATAGGGCCCGTGGAACTCCTTGAGTATGCATGAAACGTTAACTTTGGTACAAAACCCACGAAAAAGTATACTTTTCTCGACATTCTGGCATGGATATTATTGTTTCGGGGATCCCATGCTAACAAATATAAAAGGAACAGAGAGTTCGGCATGATCCCTGAGCGTAGTGCCTAACAGTCTTCGAAGGTCCGTGAAACTCTTCTCGCGTCCATGAAAAGTGACATTTGCTCCCCCCCCTCCCTATCTCGAAACCTGGCGTTTTTTGAACCCAGTGTCTAAGGACTTTATTTGATCAGGATATTAAAAACTACATTATACTACAGTTTCATCCAATTTGACCGGCACCATATTTTCCATAGATGTGTGCGAGGTCCTTTATCTCCAGAGACCGGACGAGCGTAGTCTGGAGTTGCGCACCGAGCAACGGTTCTCTGCAGCGAGGAAGCCTAAGCTAAGCTCGGTGCGCAACTTCAGACTACGCTGGTCCGGCCTCTCTTTATCTCTTATTGAACGATATAAAAATAACAAGCAGGTAGCGAGGATTATTTTTATGAGTTGTAGGCGTGCGTGAACGACGACAAAGAGCGTGTGAAAGGGACAAAGGACGAGCGAAGTCTGGCGATCTATAGAATTAAAGGAGAACGAATGTTTTGAATGAAGACGAGCGATAAGAGCGTTATACCTACGATCCGCTCGCGTTCCGGTCGATTACGAATTCTTTAAAGTCGTACTAATCGTTTTCTTAATGAAATTCTTTCGTGTAATGTTAACTGATTTAAAGAAACCACACTTTCGTATTATTATGAAGTGAACTGTTATTATTGCTAATAGAGAGATCATCCCATTCTCATAGCCTTTGATTACTTCAAATTTACTTTATCATTAGGGTCCGACTTATCCCTTTAATTTCTTAGCAGAAGAATGGTCCGCCTACATATCGAAATCAGATGGAGTTAGCGATTTTTCGATAACATTTACTGTGTTTGTGTAGCGTACCGCATTTTCAAAATCAGCGAAATAGTGTATTTTCCCTATCTTTTTCATTGAAAATTGAAGCTGATAGTGAAATGAATCGACTGACATGAATATACGGCCACTTTTGAAATAATTCAGTCAGTTCACAGTATAACAGATAAACGAGAAAAAAACACATTTATAATTTGTTCGTTTTTTCATCCGGAAATCCCTTCATGCTAAATTGCACAAACAGATCTTTCTTTGACATAGGAGGGTCGAAGTGGCCATAAGCTTTTGTTCAAAGCTATGATTCGCTTACAGAATAACATAGTTTAAGCTCTTCCACTTGAGGTAAGATTTTGACTTTTTTTAAGTCGGCGGAATAATACGCAGTATTCGGTGATTTGCAAGCATTTGTAACATGATTTTTATACTTTTCGCAGGCTTCCGAAGCTGTTTTAACGTGAACAGACCAGTCCTTACATACAGCTCACTCTGAATTAAAATTTTATATCCTGCCGCCGTGTAAGTACAATTTTTCAGAATCTTCGCATTCTGCATACCTCAGTTTCTTAATAAAACATCCATTGTGCGAAAATTTGTAGATAAAATTCGTAGGTGAATGAATCCGAAAGTTTTTTTCCATAAAATTGGTATGCATATTTTTTACAGATAAACTTTTTGACAAATATGATTTGTTTAGCGTATGAACACGGTGATAGTGGGAAACAGATGGATTTTAAGACTCTGCGTGCTTTGAATCCTATCATGACGTATTGAAACTGGCACATATTTTTCCCTCTATTATCTATCTTAGGCTGCAAAGTAATGGGATCAATTTCACTCATTGCATGCCTTACTTTCAATGATTCTTGTTCATATTTATCAGGCTTTTTTTCTGTTATTTTCTTTCAACGCTAAAACTATTTTCCCTATCATTTGCTGGAATATTTTCTTTTAAATCCTGTAAGCCATTTTCATTGTAATAGTGAAATTGAATCCATAATTCGATTGCATGCCGTACGCGCAGGTCGAATATTGTTGATTCAAAGGAAAAATCGTTCTGAACATCATTAGCACTGAAGACTATGGATTCATCATGCAAGCGGGACTTATTCTCTTATTCTTCTTGGTGGAAGAATATGACGGGGATGTCATTGTCTGATTTAGTTAACTTTTTACATAAACGCGAATCTGAAGTATCTATTCGAGAGAGACACAAATCTGGTTTGAATTTATTTGAAAAAGGCTGACAATTGTCGTTCGGGTTCCGGTATTCTGAACTGTTTATAATGCCATTGTTTTGGGAATCAAAACACTCATGGATAGGTTGGAATAGTCTGACGTCCTTAAAATAAAAAAACGAATTCAATAATCAATATTCAATTATGTACCCTAGTTGATCAGAAAGACGTTCAATAACATCAGAACTTTAAAACATAAAACTAATGCTCAAGGTAAAAAGATTGTATGAATTATAATATTTATTATTTGATGAGAATGTAAAAACGAGAAAAAGCTACGTTCATTGCACCGTTAACAGAAGTAAAATTGATCGTAAGGGCAACGGTAAGAAGGTGCAAATTGCTTAATATATAAACGTTTCTATTGGTTTTCTATCGTATATTTCAAAATATCACTTCAATGCTTAAGAATGTCGAAAAGCAATACGAGATCGAGTAGAATGACCGCAGCGCCAACGAAACGATTCGAATAAGATTAAAGTGTACTCAAAGAAGGGACTGAACAAAACCCAATTGATTTTTTTTACCTGTAGAAATGTTAATTTGAAAAGTCCTGTTAATTATTTTATAAATGTTTTTCTTAAGGAAATTATCAAAACTACTTGATTTGAAAGCATTTATTTCAGACATCCCTTTTGAATAATTCTTTGAAATACATATTTCACATAATATTGGGCGATCAACTGGTCCACCATTTTTTTCCTTTAGGATTCCCTTACCATAGATTTTTTTACTATTTACTGAAATGGAAAATTGCAAAGCGAACACGGTGACCACGACACACCAAAAGAAAAAACAGGTTATTTGAAGTATTTTTCGATATTGACGCTTACACGCTGAAGGTTTTCATTCGAAAAATACTTAGAAATCACATAGAAAAATATAGAGGTAATATACGTGATAATATACGTGTAGAAAACCACGTATAAAGCGTATTGGTAATACGTTACCAATAACCCTGTCTGACCCAACGAGACCATTGCACGAAGTCTGCACGGTAGTCAAAATGACGTGCTACATCGTTGCGATCGAATTTATTAAGATTCCTAGGGAAATTGAAAATTATTTCTCTTTAGAACACTTATTTTTAAAAGAATATTTAAAAAGATTAAAAAACAAATTTGCATGAACATATAAAAATTGCAAAATTATTACTTTAAACAAATTTTGAGTAAGTGTAAGAGATATTGAGAATAACTTGCAATTATAATTTACATATAATTAAATTTTTATTTTTGTTATTCAGAAAAAACTATTTATAATAAAAATAATTTCATGTCCACTAGTTATATGTTTCCTTATTAAATTATTCAAGGGAAATAACGAAGGTCATATTATCGTCCTATTGTATTCATCACGTACCGGGCGGGCAGAGTTACTTACAGTATTTGGGAATCACCAAACTGACTCCCTTTTTTAGATTTTTCTTCAAATTATTAACACTTTTTTCAATTGACGAATTTTCTCATTATACATATTTTACAATTATAACTTATATACTTATAAACTATTTTGGAGTTGAATTAAAAAATATTGTCGGTTTTGGCGTATCTCATTCCATTTACGAGATACGTTACATTCATTCCAATTTTAAACATTAAAAGTTAAAGTTAGTTACCTGAAATAATTAAAGCCCGTAGATTCCGAATTATTATGTTTTAGGTTGTTAACTTTGAAATTATGTAACAGAAGCTTTACTATAGAGGGTGACTTGGCACGGCCCTATACGAAGGGGTCGTCAGGCCGCAATCTATTCGCGACGGAATTCCCTGAGGGGACACGAAACTCCGAGCGATGACGCGATCGACAGTCAGTCTGTGTTAGCTCTTCCGACTGTGGCCTACTCTCTCACCTTTTTTCCCTTTGCCTAAAAGAGATTGCCTCAGCCATATTTTTGGTTCGGGGCTTTGGCTCAAGTGTGTATCGTCTCTCCGTTCTGGGCTAGGAAACCTAACTTTGTGATATGATTTTCTTGCCATACCATGTAATTTGTTTTTGACGTTTTGATTTGTGACCATGTGCCTGATTTATATGCTTTTTACCCGATTTTTGATCAAAAAAAGAATTAACATGTGGGGAATCAGAGGGGAGTGAACGGGACATTGAAACCCCACAAAAAGGGGAAAATGAAATTCCGCTTAAAAAATTAGCGAAAGCGAAAACGAAAGGTTCGAAAAACCCAAACTTCGGAAATTGAATTTGAATTTTAGAATTATTATTATAATTTAATAGAAATTGAATTGAACTTTGAACTTATGATTATTCTTCTTAAAGCGTAATGAAAAGGGAAACCTAAAATGAAAAATGTGGTTCATTTGGGGGTTAGCTTACATACTTCAAATGAAAGAAACCTAAAAGAAAATTAATAGAACACACTTCTTCTCCGCTGAAAATTTGCATCGCCAAACCCTGCAAAAAAAATTCAGGCGCGCAAACAAATAGATACGCGCAACCCGTATTCTTACGACCCGCGGCAAGGTCACGCAATGTATCTTCTAAACAAAGGATTAGAGAACGAAAATAAACACATTTCGAACTCTCCAACAATAACACAACTAATTGAGACTCTGATTAAATTTCCGCAAACAAAATCCAAATTTTAAATTTAGAAACCAAACCAGACTTCTATACAAAGAATCTCATCAATACAAATTAAAACTAAATGAAACTCAGGTCGAGTACAGGGAAAAATAAAATGACTAATCCAACAAGGGAAACAAAACGACCAACGAACTTGGATTTGGAAGGCGCTGCTGCACTTCCATCCAAAACAATAATTCGGGTAATACACTGACAAGACCAACGATAAGAAATATGGTCTCAATCACACCTAAAAATACCGGCACTATCCCTAAAATGATAATTAGGTCCATAGGCCGCGGTAGGGGTTTCGCGCAAAAGAACACGGAAACACCCATAACAAACAATCGGTCAAATTCAGCTAGACCAACCACTAACAAAACCTTTGAGCCTGTAGACAATACATTCTATTGGGATAACGAAAGTCTCCTCACAATGGGTGCGCCAGACCCAATAAATAATACAAGACAAATAATAAACTAGACTTACGAACTCGATTCATTTTTGCAAAAAAACCGAATATCGAATATAAAATGTACATAAAAAGGAACGATTTTGATACTTTCGAACAATTAGAAGATTTAGGCAAAGAATGGGAAACTGAGCTAGCCAAGTCGAAAGATCGAGGGCAAGTTTTGCAAATAACAGAACCAAAAATCGAGGATAAAAACGAACAAAAGCGTACCAATAGAAACGGGGATAAAAATAATTTGGAAAATAACTCAAGGGAAAATAAAAATAGTGAAAAGGATAACAAAAACGAAAACTAAAATAATCAGAGTAAAAAACCATATAGAAATCGATATCCATCTTCGCGATTCGGATTTCCATTTCTCCCTTCCCCAAATCAATACCAACAAAATTTCAGACCTAATTTCAGACCTAGATTCCCACCTGGTTTCCAATCAAATTTTCTACCTAGATTTCAATCAAATTTTTTGGATTAGGCTTAATCCAAGGTCAAAGTAACCCCATAATTGAATTCCCAAGAGAAAATGCTGAACAAAACTCAGAAAATTATAATAAACTAAATTCCCAAAAACCATACTACGGAAATAAAGGCCAAAACCGGTTAATCATTCTAACAAGGGCTCACAAGATAAAACCAGTCCAAACTCGAATAGGAAACAAGAAGATAAAACAAACGCGAAGGAAAATACAAGTAATTCAAATTGTTATTATTGCGGTCTCGTAGGTCATTTTAAAAGAGAGTGCCCATATTACACATACGACCAGGGAAACTGAAAGGGCGGGTACTAGGTACAAAAATAATACAACCTAGCACCGAAAAGCCGGAAATCAATTCGGATAAAGATGAAAAAGCGGAAACACGTTTTCGTCTGATGACAAAATTCGAGGGTAATCTATTCCTAATTTTAGTTGCTACATGTGCCATACATTCATACACTGGCAAGGAATTGCTGTAAAAAATTCAGAATTCCTGTTATTCAATTTTTAAACCCGTCTCGCGAAAATTAATAGCTGCGAACGGTGAAACGGTTGATATAATTGGGCAAGTGGTAATCCCAATTAAAATCGGGAAACACACAAAATTCGCTATGTTCAGGTTATTCCCGAAGTTAAACTCCGTAGGAACTTTAGGTGCGGACATGATGAAAACCCTACGGATAACCCTCGATTATGACTCAGAGCTTGGTGGCGACCAGGGAGTCCCTCCACCCGCTATCCTATGAAAACTGATCCAAACGCACTACCCATCCCAATAACCGAGGTTAAAACCGAAAATAAACCTGACACTGTAGAAAAATAAAATAAGGAAACTAAAAGGACTGATATTAGGGATAAAATATTATCGGAAAATAAAGAAATTAAGAATAATAATAATAAAGCGAAATTTGGAGTCAAAAGTACTAGAGAATTGAACAAAAATATTCCGACAGTCAAAGATAGCGAAATCCCCCTAGTACCTATCAACTCCAACCAATCCCAAAAAAACCAAAAATGCCAAAAATCCAGAAAAAATCCTACAAAAGATATCCCTAGCCTAATAAGCATCTCCATGAGCAACAAATTCCAACCCCTCGAGAGCTCCCTCACCCACGACAATAGCGATGACTCATGCACAAAAGACTCAATTAATTTAGGCAAACCTAGAAATAGGGAAAAAGTTATGAAAAATAATTCAGGAAAAATTTATTATAATAGCAAATACGAGAACGAATATAAAAATAGCGATTGTAATCTTTGGAGTAATAAGAAAATTACAAATCGGAAAGAATCAAAAACTGAATCCCAAAAAGCCAATGAGATGTTAGAAAGCGATAATACAAACAGAGAGAAATAGAGAGT
>NC_046662.1:133432435-133434817 GCF_010883055.1 Belonocnema kinseyi
AGAAAAGTGCACCACCGACAATGACCGACATGAGGTAAATGAAAGTGGCCTTACACTCTTAACATGTGTACGTCGCGTGGCCATCGTAGGTATAACGCACGCACACAACCTGATATCGGCTTTGACAGAGGCAGATTTAGAATTCAGATTGTTGTTATTTTATTTTTACGCCCAGTTAAACTACTCGATCGCGAAGCAAGCAATTTTTGACAGATTCCATCTGACATATAAATGACTCAATTTTTGAAAATCGAGTTTTTCATTTGAAAGATGAAATCGTCTGTCGAAAATGGAATAATGTTCATCATAATAGTTGAATATTTAAACGAAAAAGATTAATTCTGATTGCGAAATTCAATAGTAAAAATTTTCAAATTGAAAATCGAGTTTTTCATTTGAAAGATGAAATCTTCTGTCGAAAATGGAATAATGTTCATCATAATAGTTGAATTTTTAAACGAAAGAGATTAATTCTGATTGCGAAATTTAATAGTAAAAACTTTCAAATTAAAAATCAAGTTTTTAATTTAATCGATGAAGTCTTCTGTCGAAAATGGAATAATGTTCAACAAAATAGTTGAATTTTTAAACGAAAGAGATTAATTCTGATTGCGAAATTTAATAGTAAAAATTTTCAAATTAAAAATAAGTTTTTAATTTAATTGATGAAGTCTTCTGTCGAAAATGGAATAATGTTCAACAAAATAGTTGAATTTTTAAACGAAAGAGATTAATTCTGATTGCGAAATTTAATAGTAAAAATTTTCAAATTAAAAATCGAGTTTCTAATTTAATCGATGAAAGTTTCTGTCGAAATTGGAATAATGTTCAACAAAATAGTTGAATTTTTAAATGAAACAGATTAATTTTGATCGCGGAATTTAATAGTGAAAATTTTTAAAATTGAAAATTGAGTTTTTCATTTGAAAGATGAATTCTTCTGTCGAAAATGGAATAATGTTCAACAAAATAGTTAAATTTTTTATCGAAATAGATTAATTCTGATTGCGAAATTTAATAGTAAAAATTTTCAGATTAAAAATCGAGTTTTTAATTTAATCGATGAAAGTTTCTGTCGAAATTGGAAAAATGTTCAACAAAATAGTTGATTTTTTTAATGAAAGAGATTAATTCTGATTGCGAAAGTTAATAGTAAAAATTTTCAAATTGAAAATCGAGTTTTTCATTTGAAAGATGAAATCGTCTGTCGAAAATGGAATAATGTTCATCATAATAGTTGAATTTTTTAAACGAAAAAGATTAATTCTGATTGCGAAATTCAATAGTAAAAATTTTCAAATTGAAAATCGAGTTTTTCAATTGAAAGATGCAATCTTCTGTCGAAAATGGAATAATGTTCATCATAATAGTTGAATTTTTAAACGAAAGAGATTAATTCTGATTGCGAAATTTAATAGTAAAAATTTTCAAATTAAAAATTAAGTTTTTAATTTAATCGATGAAGTCTTCTGTCGAAAATGGAATAATGTTCAACAAAATAGTTGAATTTTTAAACGAAAGAGATTAATTCTGATTGCGAAATTTAATAGTAAAAATTTTCAAATTAAAAATCGAGTTTCTAATTTAATCGATGAAAGTTTCTGTCGAAATTGGAATAATATTCAACAAAATAGTTGAATTTTTAAATGAAACAGATTAATTTTGATCGTGGAATTTAATAGTGAAAATTTTCAAATTGAAAATCGAGTTTTTCATTTGAAAGATGAAATCTTCTGTCAAAAATGGAATAATGTTCAACAAAATAGTTAAATTTTTTATCGAAATAGATTAATTCTCATTGCGAAATTTAATAGTAAAAATTTTCAGATTAAAAATCGAGTTTTTAATTTAATCGATGAAAGTTTCTGTCGAAATTGGAAAAATGTTCAACAAAATAGTTGATTTTTTTAATGAAAGAGATTAATTCTGATTGCGAAAGTTAATAGTAAAAATTTTCAAATTGAAAATCGAGTTTTTCATTTGAAAGATGAAATCGTCTGTCGAAATTGGAATAATGTTCAACAAAATAGTTGAATTTTTTAATTAAACAGATTAATTTTGATCGCGGAATTTAATAGTGCAAATTTTCAAATTAAAAATCGAGTTTTTAATTTAATCGATGAAAGTTTCTGTCGAAATTGGTATAATGTTCAACAAAATAGTTGAATTTTTTAATGAAACAGATTAATTTTTACCGTGGAATTTAATAGTGAAAATTTTCAAATTAAAAATCGAGTTTTTAATTTGAAAGATGAAATCTGCTGTCGAAATTGGAACAAAGTTCAACAAAATAGTTGAATTTTTTAATGAAACAAATTCATTTTGATCGTGGAATTTAATAGTGAAAATTTTCAAATTGAAAATCGAGTTTTTCATTTGAAA
>NC_046662.1:133434917-133439592 GCF_010883055.1 Belonocnema kinseyi
GATATTTCTAATGCATTGTGACTCTCTATTTCTCTCTGATAGAAATCAATGGGTTTCTTTTTACAATAAGGCGATTAAGTTAAATAATATTACGGATAGCTTAGGAAAAATCCCCGAACAAGATAATGATTTAGCTGAAGTTTGTGAAGGCATTGTTGAACTTACCGTAAGCCAACAATCACAATTAGAAAAACTCCTTGAAAATAAAATTAAAATCGAATCCGGAAAACAACTAGGGCAACTCATCTAACGAATCACAAAATTTATGTCTAAGGCCAGGATCCCATTAAACAACGATATTACTACGTGAGCCCTAAAATAAGGGAAATAATTTACGAAATAGTAAACAAACTATTAGAATAGGACATAATAGAACCCTCTTGTCCCCATTGGTCAAATCCTATTGTTATGATCAAAAAACCTGGGAAAGATTATAGATTCTGTTTAGATTTCATAAAAGTTAATAATATTACAAAAAAAGACCTCTGCCCAATTCCACTCATGACAGAAATATGGGAAACTTTAAGATCAGCAAAATGTATTTCGAAAATTGATTTAAAACTAGCTTATTTACAAATTCCATTAGATGAAAGTTCAAAACCTATAACAGCATTCACAATACCTGGAAAGGGCATGTACCAATTTAAAAGGATGCCATTTGGCTTAACAAATGCCCCAGCCACTTTCCAGAGACTGATGGATAAAATCATAACCCCAGATTTAAAGCCTAACGTTTTTTGTTATTTAGACGACATCGTAATGGTAACTCAAAATTTCGATGACCATTTAAAGTACTTGAACATTGTACTAGATAAAATAAATGATGCAAATATAACGATCAGTCCGGACAAATGCGAATTAGGCTGCTCAGAAATCAAATATGAAGGTCTTAAAGTTAACGATAAAGGATTGCAAATAGATGATGAAAAAATTGAACCTATATTAGAATTCCCTAAACCTAAAAATATTAAATAATTACCGCGCATAATAGGGATGGCAAGTTGGTATAGAAAATTTATCTCAGACTTCGCCGAAATAATAGAATCAATGAATAGATTGCTTAAAAAAGACAAACAATGGGATTGGGGATTAGAACCAGATGAGACTTTCCAAAAAATTAAAGACCTTTTAACATCAGCACCTATATTAACCTTCCCAGATTTTACTCAACCCTTCCTTCTCGAAACCGAGCGATTAATACGGGAGTAGGAGCCTAAACGGGGCAGAATCTCGGTACTCGGCATCTGAAAAAGAATGCCTAGCACTAGTTTGGGCCATCCGAAAATTTAGGCCATATCTAGAAGGTTATAATTTCAAAGTAATCACGGACCACTTAGCGTTAAAGTGGCTCCATAACCTAAAGAACCCCACTGGCCGATTAGCCAGATGGGCATTAGAACTTCTTGAATATGACTACGAAGTCATATACCGAAAAGGTAGTTCAAATCTCTACCCTGATGCTCTTTCGAGAGCAGGTGAACAAGTAAAAAATATAGCGTTTGTATTAGCGTGTAGCATAGAAAAACCAAAAGCAGACATTAACGACAAAACGGACGAATGGTACTCTACAAAAATAAGACAAATTACAAAAAGACCGGAAGAACACGAAAAATGGCGAATCCGATATTCGCAACTCTATTTTTACAGAACGGACAAACTAAAACCTATTCTTTTACCAGACTTTAACCCATGGAAACTCGTCGTACCCAAAAAATTACGAACACAGGTGTTAAAAGAAAATCACGATGACTTACAAGCAGGACATTTAGGTTCCGAAAAAACCCACGCGAGAATTTCCGAGTACTACTTCTGGCTAGGGATCTATTCGGAAATAATCAAATACGTTAAAAACTGTAAAACATGCGAAAGAATCAAACCGAGTAACCAACCGAAATTAGGACTGATGGGAAAAAGAATCGTTGAAGAACCATGGAACATGATTGCTGCAGATATCATGAGATCTACGATTCTCCACACCGACAATGTCATCGGACAGATTTTTAAAACCTACCTAGATAGCGATCATTCCACATGGGACGAACATATAGACGACTTATAGTTCGCGATAAACACTAGCAAACATACGACATAAGTATCGATTACTTCAGACGTAAATAATGTACGTAGGATAAAACAAGACAATATTTTGGACCTAATAAATTACACAAAAACATAACGAATCACTATTACAATAGAAAACTTTTGCTCGCCTACCCTTATTTATTTTACAGGAAAAGAATAACCATGGAGGAAAACTGGAGAATCAAAAAAGAGAAGAGCACATCAACTCTTAGACTTAATATTAACGAATGCTCGGAGTGATTCCAGTGCCAGTTTTGTAAAAAACTAATTTTCAAACCAGTTTACATATTACATGATACATTCTGCAACAAAAGACCCTACAGACATAAAAAAAAATTTACTACTCCAGACACTGACAAACAAACTTACGAAAAGGGGGACTGGGAAAAGATAAACAAAGAAATACAAAACCTACTAAACTTAGAAATTGAAGACTACGAAATCGAACTCAACATCGACCAAAAAACAATACAAGACATCGACACAGAACTTTGGGAATTAACCAAAATCAGGAGTATACCCAAACCCCCAAGGGGGAGGGGGGTTGTAACAGAATCGTTACTATAGAGGGTGACTGGGCACGGCCCTATGAGAAGGAGTCGTCAGGCCACACTCAATTCGCGACGGAATTACCCGAGGGGACACGAAACCCCGAGCGACAACGCGGCCGACAGTCAGTCTGTGTTAGCTCGTCCGACTGTCGCCTACTCTATCACCTTTTTTCCCGTTGCCTAAACGAGATTGCCTCGTGTACTATTTTTGGTTCGGGGCTTTGATTCAAGTGTGTGTCGTCTCTCCGTTCTGGGCTAGGAACCCTAACTTCTCCTACGATCCAGGTCTACCTTCCTGAAGAAGGCCCCTGCTCGCTCAGCCCGCCCCGGGTTTGGCCCGACCCGACGCCCAGCTCGCCCGTCGCCCACCTGCGATTTGCAACCCGGCTATCAGTCTGGCCACGAACTGGACGCCTCGCCATCTGATGTAAGTAGCAATAAAATGGTTTTCTAAATTCACGATGGTGTATTTTCTGTGGTTTCGCCTATCTCAGCTTCCCGCCTCCAAAAATTCCCCTCCTTGTTATTAATCCCGTCATAATTTAAAAAAAAATCTATTTAAATTTTTAATTCGAAAGCTTAACAAAGGACTCTTGAGTGTCGGATACTGTATTGAGATAGCCTCTGTGCTTGTTATTTATGATAATATTCTTATTTCTACTTCGGAAAGGACATTTTCAATCCTTCAGACCATTTGAATAAGCTAACTGGACTTTTAAAAATATCTACCTGAATGCCACATTTTTTAAAAATTATAGCTGCTTGTAGCTGCATTAATCCGGCAGGTTACTTTATTTCATTAGCTGATAAGATTTCGGAATATTTTAGATATATACAAAAAGAATCTAGATAATTTAAAATAAACTTTGTTTATTTGGGAAGAGATTTAAACCTTGGAAAAAATTTAAATATTTAATAAATTTTCAGAAATCTTTAAAAGTATTAAAATGTTTTTATCTATTTTAGAATTAAAAATTTTCTTTAAATTTTCGAGATTTGTTTCTGGTCATTTTGGAAATCTTATGTGATGTTTTAAAATCGTTTTAAGCATTCTCTTAAAATTGAAAATTGTTGAAATCCGTTGAATTACACTAAATTCTGTTGAAAACTATTGGGTTAAAAATTCTTAGTTGAACGCAATATTGAATGATTTCGAGCACTAAATTTGGTTAAAAACGTCGTGTCAATGTTTAAAAATTTTTTATTCGTAAGCAATCCATGCTCAATTAAAAAAAATTTGGAAGGAAAAAAATTAATTGTATAAACATTATTATAAAGCTTATAGCAGAATTTACTACTCCGCATAATAATAGAATATTAACCCTGTCGACGTACACTGGCGTGAATCCGAATACGACAAATATGCGGTACTCTCCAGCCTCTATTGTCGTTAAGTCCGCATTCATTTTTGGCTTGGCTGCCGAAGTAGCAGGTAATAAATTTCGAGTGAGTGCATATTGCACAAGTGTTCCTTGTGTGTGTGCAGCATCGTTGCCAACTCCGAAATATGAAAATAGTGAATTTTGCTGTTGGGCACTTGGATTTCTATTAAAAGTAAGTAAATCTAATCTTTCTTACAATAATTATAGATTTGAATATATTTATTGAAATAAATTGAAAACAAAAAATTGTTTCACATTCGATAGGCACCATACAGAAATTTGATTTTGCTCAAATTTGTGTACATTTTCGTAATTCATTTCTAATAATAACACAGTCACACAAACAAAAGTGTGCGGATCTGGTAACAAGACACACGTATTTCTATGGATTTTAGGGCACTGAATTCAAATTCGGTATCAAAAATCACCCATCACGTCATGGTAGAGCCATAACCTCAAAAAATGATGAAAAATCATGCACTGAGGCAAATAAATTTCAAAATAATGTCAGTGATGCAAATTTTCACTTCAAAAGCATGTCGACAACTGTGAAGGATTAACCCTTGCCTGATATCAACTTATTTAACATAACTTTACCCAACAGAACCTGACCTCACCTAATCTGAATTAACAGAAATTTATTGAACTACACGTAAAGCT
>NC_046662.1:133439692-133441363 GCF_010883055.1 Belonocnema kinseyi
ATGAGGTAAATGAAAGTGGCCCTCAACTCTTAACATGTGTACGTCGCGTGGCCATCGTAGGTATATCGCACGCACACAACCGGATATCGGCTTTGACAGAGGCAGATTTAGAATTGAGATTGATGGTATTTTATTTTTACGCCCAGTTAAACTGTTCGATCGCGAAGCAAGCAATTTTTGACAGATTCCATCTGACACATAAATGACTCAATTTTGTGTGTTTTTAACTGTCCAGTGTTTCACCTTTAAATCGGTTTGTACATATTGTATATTTGTGCTACAATTCTTATCCATAGCTGGCTAAATCTAATGCTAGATGAATCAAATCTGCAAATAACTGAAGAAATTGTAGGTTATGTTTCTATGTTTACCTTTCAGCTCCACTCTCCTCATCATTGTTTTCAGGTTCTTTTTTCAGAATTCTCACACCAGGTGCGATCGAAAATTCGTTGGATTATCAACATCAACCCATAAATATTTGATTTAAAAAAAGAAAGTCAACCACATATTTTAAGAGACTCGATTTTTAATTTAAAAATTTGTAATATTAAATTTCGCAATCAGAATTAATCTCTTTCGTTTAAAAATTCAACTATTTTGTTGAACATTATTCCATTTTCGACAGAAGACTTCATTGATTAAATTAAAAACTCGATTTTCAATTTGAAAATTTTTACTATTAAATTTCGCAATCAGAATTAATCTCTTTCATTAAAAAATTCAACTATTTTGTTGAACATTATTCCAATTTCGACAGAAGATTTCATCGACTAAATTAAAAACTCGATTTTTAATTTGAAAATTTTTACTATTAAATTTCGCAATCAGAATTAATCTTTTTCATTAAAAAATTCAACTATTTTGTTGAATATTATTCCAATTTCGACAGAAGATTTCATCTTTCAAATGAAAAACTCGATTTTTAATTTGAAAATTTTTACTATTAAATTTCGCAATCAGAGTTAATCTCTTTCGATTAAAAATTTAACTATTTTGTTGAACATTATTCCATTTTCGACAGAAGATTTCATCTTTCAAATGAAAAACTCGATTTTCAATTTGAAAATTTTTACTATTAAATTCCGCAATCAGAATTAATATCTGTCATTAAAAAATTCAACTATTATGTTGAACATTATTCCATTTTCGACAGAAGATTTCATCTTTCAAATGAAAAACTCGATTTTGAAAATTTTTACTATTAAATTTCGCAATCAGAATTAATCTCTTTCGATTAAAAATTTAAGTATTTTGTTGAACATTATTCCATTTTCGACATAAGACTTTATCGATTAAATTAAAAACTCGATTTTTAATTTGAAAATTTTTACTATTAAATTTCGCAATCAGAATTAATCTCTTTCGATTAAAAATTTAACTATTTTGTTGAACATTATTCCATTTTCGACAGAAGACTTTATCGATTAAATTAAAAACTCGATTTTTAATTTGAAAATTTTTACTATTAAATTTCGCAATCAGAATTAATCTCTTTCATTACAAAATTCAACCATTATGTCGAACATTATTCCATTTTCGACAGAAGATTTCATCTGTCAAATGAAAAACTCGATTTTCAATTTGAAAATTTTCACTATTAAATTCCACGATCAAAATTAATCTCTTTCATTAAAAAATTCAACTATTTTGTTGAAAATTATTCCAATTTCG
>NC_046662.1:133441463-133442823 GCF_010883055.1 Belonocnema kinseyi
TAAAAATTTTCAAATTAAAAATCGAGTTTTTAATTTAATCGATGAAAGTTTCTGTCGAAATTGGAATAATGTTCAAAAAAATAGTTGAATTTTTTAATGAAATAGATTAATTTTGATCGCGGAATTTAATAGTGAAAACTTTCAAATTGAAAATCGAGTTTTTCATTTGAAAGATGAAATCTTCTGTCGAAATTGGCATAAAGTTCAACAAAATAGTTGAATTTTTAAATTAAACAGATTAATTTTGATCGTGGAATTTAATAGTAAAATTTTTCAAATTAAAAATCGAGTTTTTAATTTAATCGATGAAAGTTTCTGTCGAAATTGGAATAATTTTCAACAAAATAGTTGAATTTTTTAATGAAACAGATTAATTTTGATCGTGGAATTTAATAGTGAAAATTTTCAAATTGAAAATCGAGTTTTTCATTTGACAGATGAAATCTTCTGTCGAAAATGGAATAATGCTCGACATAATAGTTGAATTTTGTAATGAAAGAGATTAATTCTGATTGCGAAATTTAATAGTAAAAATTTTCAAATTAAAAATCGAGTTTTTAATTTAATCGATAAAGTCTTATGTCGAAAATGGAATAATGTTCAACAAAATAGTTAAATTTTTAATCGAAAGAGATTAATTCTGATTGCGAAATTTAATAGTAAAAATTTTCAAATTCAAAATCGAGTTTTTCATTTGAAAGATGAAATCTTCTGTCGAAAATGGAATAATGTTCATCATAATAGTTGAATTTTTAAACGAAAGAGATCAATTCTGATTGCGACATTTAATAGTAAAAACTTTCAAATTAAAAATCGAGTTTTTAATTTGAAAGATGAAATCTTCTGTCGAAAATGGAATAATGTTCATCATAATAGTTGAATTTTTAAACGAAAGAAATCAATTCTGATTGCGACATTTAATAGTAAACATTTTCAAATTAAAAATCGAGTTTTTAATTTAATCGATGAAAGTTTCTGTCGAAATTGGAATAATGTTCAACAAAATAGTTGAATTTTTTAATAAAACAGATTAATTTTGATCGTGGAATTTAATAGTGAAAATTTTCAAATTGAAAATCGAGTTTTTCATTTGAAAGATGAAATCTTCTGTCGAAATTGGAATAAAGTTCAACAAAATAGTTGAATTTTTAAATGAAACAGATTAATTTTGATCGCGGAATTTAATAGTGCAAATTTTCAAATTAAAAATCGAGTTTTTAATTTGAAAGATGAAATCTGCTGTCGAAATTGGAATAATGTTCAACAAAATAGTTGAATTTTTTAATGAAACAAATTCATTTTGATCGTGGAATTTAATAGTGAAAATTTTCAAATTGAAAATCGAGTTTTTCATTTGAAA
>NC_046662.1:133442923-133453254 GCF_010883055.1 Belonocnema kinseyi
GGGCACCTCCACGTGGTGACGTTGGGCAACGGATCCACATTGGCTGAGTCCCTGGGTAAACGGCGTTCATGCCGTCATGGCAGACACAGGTAAAAAGTGTATTACGGTGCAAGGAAAAAACCCAGTATCGGCGTCTGATCAGGGTGGGAAAGCGTGCTCTCCGACGTCGTCATCATGCAACCGTAGCTATTCATCAATGGATCACTTGGTTGGTGTAGAGTCTCATGCTACAAGGAAAAAAACCGCGAGCATTTCTCAATCGCATGCCTTCAAGAATAGCTCAGATTCATTCTGTTACATTTGCAGTAAATATGAAGTGAGCAGCTTCCGACAATCAATCAACAAGGAAGTGAAAAGTCTTTACGAAAAGTGTTTTGACCGTAAATTGCTGCACCAAGAAAAAAAATGGGTTTCTCACGTCATTCGCAATTCCTGCAGACATATGTTGTATCGTCTAAAAAATTAAAACAACGAAAAGTACCGCAAGTACTCTACACCAACCACATGGAAAAAAACCCGTTATTTCGAAGGACTGCTACTTTTGCATGAATTCCGTCAAAGGGTTCAACGCCAAAAATAAAAATAACATTTCGTACATTAATGTGTGCACAGTCACAAGAGCAATTGAAATCAATAAAAATGCACGCCAGACTGATTTAAGCGCTTTAGAAGAAGATAGAATGGAAGTTGAAAGTCAACGTCATGGCTGCTTCATTTCTAAAAAGAAGAAATCTTCTAGAGCCAAAGACAAAAGTTTCATTCTATCGCGACAGGGACAAAGAATTCAGAATGTTTTTCGTTAAAGACGAAGAGACGTCTTTAGTGTACTGGACTGACGTTAACGGACTAATTAACCACTTGAAGAAAAATGTATACAGAGACGAAGAATGGCGACTTTTCATTGATTCGTCAAAACGCAGCATTAAAGCTGTTTTACTGCATAACACGAATACTTACGCTCCCATCCCTATAGCTCACTCAATGGTCATCAAAGAAGAATATAACAATGTTAAAATGCTTCTTGAAAAAGTTAATTACACGAATCACAAATGGCAAATATGTGGTGATCTCAAAATCATAACAATGATATTAGGCCAACAATCGGGTTTCACGAGAGAGCCATGCTTTATATGCCTGTGGAATAGCAGAGATCGAGCCAATCATTACAGAAAAAAACATTGGCCTTTAAGAGCTCCATTCAAACCTGGTTCTCATAATATCATCAACCAAAGCCTCGTTGATCCAGAAAAAATTTTACTACCACCCCTCCACATAAAGCTTGGGCTCATGAAGTAATTTGTCAAGGCGTCAGACAAAGATGGACAATGTTATAAGTATGTATCTCATAAATTTCTTAATGTTTCATATGCTAAATTGAAAGAAGGAGTCTTTGATGGACCACAGATTTGAATATTGACAAGAGATAGTAATTTCGTGAGCCACATGACGAAAATTGAAATGGACGCTTGGGAAAGTTTTAAAGCAGTAAACGCAAATTTCCTCGGTAACAAAAAAAGTCCAGGCTACGAGAATATTGTTGCGAAAATGATAAGAAACTATAAACAGTTAGGCTGCTTGATGAATTTAAAAACTTCAATTTCTAGATTCCCATCTGGATAAGTTTCCAGAAAATGTGTGGTGATTTCAGCGAAGAACAAGGGGAACGTTTTTATCAAGACATAAAAGTGATGGAACAACGATATCAGGGTAGACGGAACGAGGTCATGATGGCTGATTTTTGCTGGATGTTGAAAAGGGAAACGAATGTAGGTCTTAAACGTAAGCGTAACCCTTTGCATCGTTCCTTCGAAGAAAAAAGGACACGTTATAGCAGGCAGAAAATAGACTGAAGTAGGTCTATAAATCAATTTAATTACGATAAAAAGCAAAATAAAATGTAAACCCGAAAGATAGTATAAATATATTCCTTAAATTTAAGAAAATCAGAGAAAAAAATTTTAAATAAAACTCTTAATCATATGCATGTTTAAGTTACAGTTCTACATTTATATTGATACAAACATTGTCAGGTTAATTGAAATGGGGTCAATTCTACTTGTAGTTCTAAGATTCTTCAAATGAGTAATGTGTGTCTAAATATTTAACCACCTGTAGTACAATGAAATTAATTTTATTGTGTTACAACGGGAACACTTAAGTTAAGTTGTGTTGCGTCACGCAAAATTTCGTTAGGTTCTGTTAAATATAGCACACATTTAAGACTGAGAACTGTACGCTTACATAGCTACACGTATGGTTGAATTTCATTCGGCTAGGTTAGGTTAGGTCAGGTTTTGTTGGGTTAGGATAGGTTAAACCTCTATGTAGGTTAAGCCGAAGCTGAATGAAACGGTACCGCAAACACAACGGGACAACAAAATGAGTTAGGTTAGGTTCGGCTAGGCTGGATTAGATTTATTTCTAGGTTAGGCTCGAGTTGACCCATTCGATGTAGCACACATTTGCTACTGGAAAAATATGCTTTCAGAGCTTTACGTGTAGTTCAATAAATTTCTGTTAATTTAGGTTAGGTGAGGTCAGGTTCTGTTGAGTAAAGTTATGTTAAATAAGTTGATATCAGGCAAGGGATGATCCTTCACAGTTGTCGACATGTTTTTGAAGTGAAAATTTGCATCACTGACATTATTTTGAAATTTATTCGCCTCAGTGCATGATTGTTCGTCATTTTTTGAGGTTATGGCTCAACCATGACGTGATGGGTGATTTTTGATACCGAATTTGAATTTAGCGCCCCAAAATCCATAGGAATACGTGTGTTTTGTTACCAGATCCGCACACTTTGTTCTGTGGCTGTGTAATCAATTACAATAATTATTTCATAATTTATGTTTCAGAATGAGTGGCCGGGTTTATCATCTCCGAAGTACGAAAGATGCGGCAGCATCTCTGTCGGATTCGAAAGAGGAGCATTTTTCCAGTCAAGTTTTCGTACACCTATTTTTTCATGACTGATTAGTTATCTTAATTTTATTTGTGCCAGAGCTAAACAAATTTCTCTTCATGGGGTCACTTGTTCTCGAAATTTTGTATAAAGTGAGCCTAGGATGAAGCCAATGTTTCTATTTCGTAAGCAGTTATTGTAAAAATAGTATAAATTTCAATTTCTATGAAATGTTAAATAACTTTCCAACTAATCAACCTTTTCAATGTTCTTGGGCTCACTTTGAAGCTATTTTTCCACCTTATCACAGCAGCTTTTAAGCATGAATCTTAAAAAATTTCTCATCACATTGTAAAAACTGGAAGTTTTAAAAAAAAGTTGGAAAAATTGCAATATTCTTTGTGGCAAGGAAAATATATTTTCGTAAAATATATGAAACATATAATCCCAAAGTTTCTATGAAAGTCCCTCAAAATATGTATTTATTCCATTTTTTTCTGATTTTCCGACAGATAAAATGTTTTCAAATTCTTCATGAGGTGCCCGAACTGCATGCGCAGAATGTGTGACGACCATCGTGCACCTGTATGCATTGAATGCGAGCGTTTTGCCGAGAACTAAGTACTTCCTTGTATTTCTTAAGTATTGACATAATTTGTCTGATTAATAAATGGTTTTATGGTATTTTCTTGTTATTTAATATATTTACTTTTACTTGTCCACTCTGAAAGCACAAAATTTCCTCTTTGGAAATATAGTACCTTGGGGGGAATGGGAAAAACACTTAGTATAAATATATTACTTTTATATATTTTTTGTCTTAAAAACAATGTTTTTACTTGTTTTTAGTTTTCATTTGTGAATTTTTAGTCCATTATACTCCGACCCTACAAACTTTGGACCCCACCGACAGGGCCTGCGATTTCCAGGAATCATGTATACATCGGCTAAGGGTTAACATTTGATGACCGATAGAACTTAATATTTTGTAACAAATCATTTGCTCAATCAAAATTCGGAAGCCTTCAGTCACAAAAATTATAATCATATAAAATTTTCCACAAAAAGATTAAAACTGTGATTTTCTACAAGTATCTAGTGCACTGTTGGTGATAAAAAAATGGGCAACATTTTTAGATTTGCCATCCTAAGAACATAATTATTGCAGTTTAACAAAATAATTAATGCATATAAAACTAATTTTTCGGCTTGTAATGGTTATTTCACAAATTTACGAAATGCTCGATATAGTTTAATTTTTCAACAACAAATTAACGTATCTAACCAAAAAATTTCTCTGAAATTAATATGACATTCAAAAATTTGCATGTTTCTTTAAATTCTGATTCGAATGATTATATACTTCTAGGGAGTCACTTTTATCATAAAAATTAAACATAATTATTGCAAAATAAAAAGAACCCATGTTTCCCGTTTTGGCAATAAAATGTCAATAGCAAAAATTTGTATTGAAATTTCTCGATCCATCACAAAAATAACTTTTCCTATTGATCTGATTTTTTTTATTTGAAAAAGAATCATTGCAATCCTTGAAAATTGTATTTAAAAGGAGGGCAACTTTGACCGAATTTCGACGGGTGTCCCCAACCCTCTTAAGTGCATATAGTTTTGCTAAACGCAAGATAACTTTCCGAAATATTTTGAAGCTAATCACAACATGAAATAACATCAGGTTAGAAACTTAGGCAATTCAATCAAAGAAACTGGAAAAATCGCCGAGTTAATAAATTAAGACAAACTTGTAACCCATTTTTTCTGATCTCTTTTTTTTAAATTTAATAAATAAGTGTAGACAGAAAAAAATTATATTGAGGAAATTTTACGAACCGTTTTAGCGTGTTACACTTAAATTTTTTTTTCAACATCCCTTGATAAACTTTGCATGGTGCTGAGATATTTTTTGTACAGTTTTTTTGGGTTTAACCCGTCAGTAGTACTCAAGACGTCATTAAAATATTTGTTATTACACCACCATCATTAAGTGCGATTTCAGATACTGTTGACGATACCTAAAATAGCACTGCTTAGGATAGGCCGTAAAATTCTTATTCAGGGTTATGAGGAATTAAGATTGATTTGGAATGAAGGAATTTCAACTTATTTTCGAACTTGGTCGAAACTTCTAAATATCTATTAAACTTATTCCTATTTTTTTCAAAATCGTAACTATCTAATTGTTATTTATTTATCAAAATTTTCTGTTGTTTTGAAATATTCCTAAATATTCTGCTGAAATTAATTTTTCGAGATAAAAAAATCATTTTGAATTTTACCAGGAATCCTAACAAAATTTTTTTACTATATTAAAACCTTTCATAATCCTTAAAATGTTCACAATTTTAATTTAAAAATTAGAAGTATTTCCTCAACTTACTCGCATTTTTCCTAAATGAATACATTTTCAGCTGTTATTCACACATCATAATTCAACATTTTCACTTATAAATAAAAATTTTTTGAACAGAACAATAAAATTAACATTGTGACATTTTAAGTTGAGTTTAGCTCTCTGAAATTTTAACGATTCAAGGCTTTCTATTTCAAAAAATTTAGTTTCGAATTGTTTAGTTGTTAATATTCCATTTTAAATAAACACTCAGATATTGCTCACTAATTAAAAATTGCTCTTTTTCTTAATTAAAAATGTTTAAATTGAAAAGGTGAAAAATCGTATATTTTCTACTGAAACAACAGAATGTTTATAAAATTACAGTCAGAAGTTTACGTTTGATTAACTACAAAGGCTTTTGAATTGAAGTAGTTCAATTTTTAACGTCAAAATCTGTAAATTGTTTAATTTTAACTGATTTAGAATCGCCACATAAAATCATTCAATTATTATTCAATGTCGAATACACAAACTACAGTTTAATTTTAAAAACCATTAAGGAATTTATATTTACAGTTGATCAACTTAAAACGTTTTTTCTCAACAAATGTCAATCGCAAAAGCTTTTAATCTTTTATTAAGTAAGTCTTCAAAACTGCACTTTAAAATTCTTTAAATGGAAAATGTACCCTAAAAAATAAAAATCTAAAATGGAAAATTGTTATGGCAAAAGATTTTAGAATTACACATTGTAAACTTAATAATTTCATGATTGAAAAAGTTAACAATTACGCTTAGCATTTTAAAAGAAAGTTCAAATCAAACTGATTTTAAATCACTTTCCGGTCTAAAATAATTCCCGGTCATTTCCCAGTTTCCCGGTCCAGCAGTCATCCTGAATCATGATATTTCATAACCTAATTTCTTTCTTCTCAAATGATAATATATATTTCGTGCTTGGTAACTTAACAATTTTTCATGAAAGAATCAATTAAAATAATATATAGCTCAATAATTCTGACATTTTTTCATTTTTTAAAAGCACAATCTTCTGATTTTTAAGTCCTATTTTTTTTAATGTGTGCAATCACTAGTTGATTTTCGCATTTCTTCAGTTCTTGGTATCACCTTGAACTTTTGGTATCATAACGACAAACATGTTCTTTTTATAACGAAGCCAAGAATGAAGAATCTTGAAAAAAATTATCTTCAAAAAACTAAAGTCGCATTAAAATAGCCAAAATACAGAAATAAAATATTTACCATTATTGATTGTTGTAAAACGTAACCTCGCAAATATCGCAATCAGCTGAGTTCGCTCCCTGTTCAACTGAAATGGTTATTCACAATAAAATGATGTCTGATACATCCATGAGAGAATTCAAGACCCTGAGTGGCTGCGAGAATTACATGGTTGGGAATCTACATTGACTGTCTGTCTCTCTTGCCGCATGTGGATACGATGCAAGAGTGACAGCGCCAGTGCTGGGAATACATTGTAACATTAATATACGTTACCAGAGTATCTGCACGCAACTACATGATATAAAATGGGCGCTACATTTGAAAAATACACGCTGAGAATTGATGTTTTCTCTATAACTGTATTCAAGGAGGAAATTCGCTTTCCAGTATTACATATAATAAACTTTAATTATCTTATTTGAAAAATTCGAGTTTGGACTTTGGAGGGTCGGCAAGCCGCCGTGCCCCCCCCCCCCTTTGGATTCGCGCCTGAAACTATATGATTTTACCATGAAGCCGTTGGGAATCATTTTTAGTCGCGTGCCATTGAGTATTTGCACGTCAAACGTTGCGACAACTTTTGGCGAGAATGGAAATATTACAACTCACTTCAACATTAGGCTTTTGGTGAGATAATTAAATATTTTAATTTTCTTCTAGTCAGTCAAAGATAAAAATAAAAGAAAAATGTTAACACCCGGAGAAATAAAAGTGAAATAGAATTTCAAATGATCCAAGTCAATATGGTAAAGAGATTTTCGAAATAATTTTATTTAAGGAAGTTTTTCGTAGTTTTTAACAGACATTGGTACAACTTGCTGTCGCATATGTGTGCAGATAACAAAACTGTAACTGTGCACTCTCTTTGATTTAATTTTAACATTATATTTACTGAAAAAAATGCTGTCGAATTTTAATACGCTAGACGTATGTAAAAAGTGGACTCACGCGCAGCGGCGTGAAATTAATATAGAAATGTTTAAAATTGAACAAAAGCGTAGAATTATCAACTAGACTGAAATTAAATATGTGACGTCAAATTGAACAACGGAAATTGGAAAATTTCTCCAAAATATCACCCTAACCTCAAATACTTCAATCATTAAGATCATATTAAATATATATTTATAATTACGCAAGCTTATATCGCACAAAATGTATATAATATTACAAGTCAAAATCAGTCACTTGCGAAAAAGAAATCTATCGCGAAAATTACACAAATTTGGAATACTATAGGAACGAATCTAAAATTTCTATAAAGTGGAGAAATATTCGTTAGAAAATCTGCGTAGGTGGTAATTTCACCAGTCTGGGGAATTTTACTACGAGCAGCGTGAGTCCTTTTTTACACACTCTGAAAGTAGTGATTTTGACCACGCCGTATAAAACCATACAAAGTCGTAGAATTAGATTTGTGAGAGACGTCATTCTGCACAACATGTGAGAATTTGCTTTTGCACCTGTAATTTTAATGCCTTTAATTTGAAATTTTAAATGTGTACATTTACACTCTGAAGTGTAATTTTAAAACGTATTTTTACAGTTTTCTCTAATTTTATTCTGAGTAATCGCTTTAAAAAAACTTAAGCATGGACTACCGCAAACGAGTAAAAGATGTTTGCCACCGGCTCCATAAAATATTGTTCTGCATTTTTTAGTATAATAGCTTTAAAGGAAAAGGTTTAAGCTTTCATTTGGGTCCGGTCGCAAATTCTAACACGTCTCATTAACTTTTCATGAACATCGAAGAAGTGTCAAAAACGCGCTTTCTTTACCTTCTGATTCCGAGTAACTCAGAATGGACGTGCTAGAATAAAGGAAAAAATCATTTCGAACAGCGATATTTTGTATAACCTCTATACTTTTTACCTAGAAGAAACAAATAATAAAAAAATGTAGAATTAAGGGTGGGCCACTTTCTCTCACATGCACAACTTAGCTACAGTTTATGGTTCTAAATTTGCAAAGAGATTACCGAGAGGGGAATCATTACTGAATTCAGGTGTCTCACCTGTTTCTAAAATCTCTTCTCCAGTCACGTAACCGCTAAAGAATTTTTGCGTGTCGTGGAAGTGATGTCAAAATTATTCACGCACAGTACAATCCATTACCGCAATGGTTTATCTAACAAAATGTAAATAAAAAATAAATCGAAAAAAAAAATTCTGTTTCGAAGTATTATTGCAGTTTTCTATCTACTAGAATTTAAACGAGTAACGTTAAGCATTACAGAAAAATAGTTTCCCTGGTATAAAATTGGAATTTAAAGCAGTTTATCACTTTGATACAGATGATTTTTTTGAGATGATAAAGTTATCTTTACATGCTGCGCAAAATTAAAATACTAGTTTATTATAATCACAAGCCAAAATTTCGTTTATTTGGGGTTATTTTCGAAACCTCAAAATGTTCTGGGTTTACATAATTTTAGTTTTAAAACGCCCTTCAAACAAACGAAAGTGATTTTTTCGAAACGAAGAAAAATCCCGGTCCTAAGTGCCGGAGATGTAGAAGCTTTTACTGTATTTTCGAATTCAGTTTTACAACGAAATTGTTTATGGTTAATCTCTCGTAAGTTATTAAAGTTTTAACGATTTGATATTTGTCAATTTTAAAAAAGGCCTACACGCTTAAATATCAATTTCAAGAAAAAATAAAAAAAGGTGAATAAATATAAATATTAATTAATAATTATATAGATACTTTAAAAGCAGGCTGGTGAACTATTATATATTGCTTTGTCTGAGTTTAAAAGTTTGATTTTATTTTCATAAAATAGTACAATCGCGTTTCAAGGGGAACAAGGTAAAGTAAATATCACAGTGTTATTACAATTTCAGAAGAGAAAATTGCGAATTGTGTCAAAATAAGGTAAAACCGTTTACCCAATTTTGACAGTTCGCAGGTTATGTTGTTATTTTCTTTACGACCTTCCGATATTTTAATTAAAATAATATTTATGTTTTACAGGTTAATAGTGTTTAGTGACACTATATAAATAATTTCCATTCTAATTTTAGGTCTCTGTTGCTGTCTCCAGATTCTGAACTATATAAGTAGAGATTTTAGGAACGTTAAAGTCCGGCCACTTGGTAGCATGTTTGCCAATGCTAAAGTAGAAGTCTAACTTTTGTTTCGGAATATATAATTTTTTTTCAAACACGCATCACATTATTTTAATTTTTCTTGCTACCCAGATGATATTTCTTCCATTACGGGATTTCAATTTTAGAGGGCCAACCTTCAATCTGTTTAAATTGCAATTTAAAAATGTCTATGTTGACAGTTTTAATTTGAAATATGGCACTTTGAAAAACCACATTTTTTTAAATCGAAAACTGCCATTGCTGAAAATTTGTTACACTTTATTACAAATGAAAATATTTATTGATTTTTGTTTAATGAAAAATATCTAACGGTGTCGCAATGGAGTAAAACATACCAATAAAACAGAACTCGTGTTTGAGTTATAATTTTTTTAAATGAACAAAAACGAAAAATTTTTTAATTCAGGTAAATTTGATTTAAAAAATGTTTATTTTAAGTATTTACTTTTATGCATGTCAAACAAGGGGCTATGCATAAATTAGAAAAACTTCTATTCTGAAATTCATGAGCATGTACCATTTTTTGTGAATTTATCGGTTACTAAAAATTAAGTGAAGCGATTTGTAGTAGGGGAGGATTTTGTAAAAGCGTACTGTTTGTGACAAATGAACGAAGTATACGAAACTCTCGCTTTCAGTCAAGTGTCGGGGGTTGCCTTCAAATGGCCTTGGACTGATTTCGGGGGGAACGAAACGTAAACAGTGAGGGCCGCCTGACTCCTTT
>NC_046662.1:133453354-133460209 GCF_010883055.1 Belonocnema kinseyi
GAATCAAAAAGACGAATTAAAAAAAAAAAAAAAAGAGTTCAATCATCAACTAAAAAAGATTAATTTTTAACCAAATAGACGAATTTTCCACGCAGAAAGATATATTTTCAAATAAGAAAGAATCAATTTTCAAGAAAGCAGTTAAATTCTTATCTAAATACATAACTTGTTGCCATATATTTGAATTGTCAACCAAAAAGATCATTTTTCTACCAAAACCGACGAATGTTAAAAAATTACATAAATTCGTAACCAAAAAATTGAATTTTTAACCAAATAGTTAAATTTTCAGTTACACAATCAATTTTAAACAAACAAAAAAAAACTCATTTTCAACAAGTTAGTTCAATTTTAAATCGAAAAAAAGTGAATTGTCGACGAAAAATCTAATAATTAATATTTTTACGAAAGAACACTTTGTCCTTAAATCAAAAACAGTTAAACTTTTAACCGAGAAGATTATTTTTCTAACAAACAAAAAAAAGTATTTTTAACAAAATAAATCAATTTGCAGCTAAATCGATGAAGTTTTAACTAAAACAGATACATTTTCTACTAAAACTGGATTAGCTATCTTTCTTGTTAAAAAAATTAATGATTGCCCAAAAAGATTAATTTACGGTGAAAACTGTAGTTGATGTTTCAATTAAAAAGATAAAAATTATTTATTTATAAAATTTGATTTAAATAAAAAGAGACGCAGTTTCAACGAATCAGTTAAATTCGCAAGTAGAAAAGATTATTTTCAAACAAAATGTTAAATTTCTAACAAAAAAGATTAAATTTATGCCAAAAAATACGAATCATTAACATAGTACATAAATTTTCAACGAAGTATTTACATTTCAAAACAAGAGGATTATCGTTCCCCAAAATAAACAAATTTTTAACCATATAATTGAATCTTCAAATAAAACAAAATAATTTTCTACCTACACTTGTATAGCTAAATTTTCAATAAAATATTTCGCACTGTCTAACAAGCCATAATTTTCGCAGAGCTCATAAACATTTTTTTTGTGTTTTAAAACTGCAGGGAATACATGTTCAAAAGTATTTCTCAGGTAAGATTTCTTTATGTCTGAGAATCACCAAAAAAAAATAGTTACGAAATTTGGTATAAAATTCAAATGAAAGATGATACTTTGTTCGAAGTTCATTTTTTTTCATTTGAAGATTCATCATTTTGTTTAAAAATTAATTTCTTGGGCCGAAAATTATTCTTTTTAGACGATCATTAATTTTTTTAACTGGATTAGTTAAATTTCCAGTTAAAAAAATTAATGATCGTCTGAAAAGAATCATTTTCGACCAAAGAAATTAATTTTTAACCAAATTTCGTAAGTATTGTTTTTGGTAGACAACTAATTTTCTGGGTTAAAAGTTTAACTGTTTTTTATTTAAAGTGAAAGTATTTTTTAGTTAAAATAATAACTGTTAAATTTTTCGTTCAGAATTCATTTTTAGGTTAACAATTGAACTAACTTGTTGAGAACTATTTTTTTTTAAATTAATTTTGCAACTGATAATTTAAAAACTTGTTCAAGTTTTTGTTTGCAAATTTCTGTAATTTTTTTAACAATCGTTTTTCTTGGTGAAAATTCAACTATATAATAACGAATTATGTATTTAGATCAAGACTTCATTGATTTCTTAAAAATTTGTTGTTTCTTAGTTAAAAATGTATATTTTGTGTTGAAAATTCATTTTTTTGGCTTGAAAATTGTAAAATTTGGTAGAAAATTCGACTGATTGGGCATTTTTAGTTTTTAAATTGAACTATTTAGTTAAAAAATTATGTACTTTTCGCAGAACTTGTCTATTTTGGCAGAAAATTAATATTTTTTTATTAAAAAATTCAACTTTTTGGTTGAAATTTAATCTTTTTTAGTTGAGGATTGAACTCTCTCTTTTTTTTAATTTGTCTTTTTGATTCAGTGCACCTGTTTTGTATTTAAAATGAAAATCTTTCATTGGTTGAAAGTTGAACTACTTCAGAATTTCAGAATAAAAGTTTTTGTAACTTATGCACAGCGCCTTGCTTGACATGCATAAATGTCATAAAACAAAACATTTTTTAAATAAAATTTACCTGCATTAAAAAAATTTCATTTCAGCAATAGCAGTTTTAGGGCTTTAAAAATCTGGTATTGTTTCAAAGTACCATAGGAAAACATACTGCCAAATGGCCGGACCTTAACGTTCCTAAAATGCTCTATTTATACAGTTCAGAATTCGTAGACAGCGACAGAGACCTAAAATTAGAATAAAAATTATTTACATAGTAATAATTGTAATAAAATTGTGAGATTTAATTTACCTTGTCCCCCTTGAAACGTGATTACACTATTTTATGAAAATAAAATCAAAACACACCAAAAGCCGACATTCTTTTTGCAGACCGCATAGTCAGACCCGGCGCCCATCTCATCTGTTGCCTTTCAACAAGATCGACATGTGGCTCAACGAGTTATACCTGTGTGCGTGAGAATGCATATACGTGAGATGACGTAAGTTTAGACGTAACTACTTGAAATGGCCTGCAGAGGCGCCAATGTACTTGTAGTTGTTTTCCTAATAATGAACTTACTCTCAATTTCTCTCTGTTATAGCTTACGGCTTTTCATGAGTAATTATCAGTTATAATAATCTGTCGCAATTTAAAAAGCAGCAACTCCTATTACATTTATTAAATTAATGTTAAATTTCTTTGATATTAGATTAATAATGTCTGCAATATTAAAGCATCCAGGCAAATATTCGAATAATAGTAGAAAAAGGTAGAAGAACAGCCAATCGCCATTTCCCTGGGTAACGAGGCACTTTCCAATTACAAGCTGATACTAGTGAAAAAGAATCTGACCCAGGCAAAGGAGCATATACAGGATGCCCAGGGAGTAGTGTCCTTCCTTGTAATCACGAGTAGAAAAAAATTCAAATTTAAAAGTCCCAAAACATTTTTTGGTTGGGTGCGTCTTTCGGGTACTACAGGCCGTTGAAATTGCATGCAGGTGAACAGCTAGTTGCAAGTTTGCGTGTGATCCCGAAAAGCATTATTTTCAACAATTTCCAAAGTAATCCTTTGGCTGTAGGTGAACTACTATTGGATTAAGATACACTCGTTGTCTTCATTCTGCAGAATTCTGTAGAAGTCTTTGAATTCCCATAAAATCTTTTGAATTCTTCTAAAATCTATGGAATTCATGTTGAATGATTGTAAATTTCTTTAATTCTTTTGAATTCTGCAGAATTCTCTCGATTTCTTAGACTTTATATGTAATGTTTTAATTTCTTTCAAAGATTTTAAAGATTTGATGGAATTTTGGACAAATTTAGGATATTACTTGATTCATTTTTAATTTTCTAAATTCTTTTCAAAAGATGAGAATATTTTCATCTATTTTCGAATTCAGCAATTTTGATCGACGGGTGAACTACTGCTAGATTAAGATGGAGACTTTTTTTATTTTGCGAAATTCTATATAAATATTAGAAATTACTGAAAATCATTTTAATTAATTTTAATTGTCTTGAAATATTTAGAATATACGTTCAATTATTTTAAATTACTTCAAGTGTCTTGAATTCCACAGAATTCTCTAGATTTTTTAAAATTAATTTGTTATCTTTTAAATTCTTTTAAAGGTACTTGAATGATCTTGAATTAATCAGGATATAACTTGATTTATTTTAAATTACCGTCAAGATCTACTACTGAGATGCACTAGTTTTTTTTTAATTTGCAGAATTCTGTGCAAGGCATTGGAATTCAAATGAACTCCTTTCATTTTTAAAACATAATTCTTCTAAAACCTTTAGAGTTCACGTTGAATTATTGTAAATCCCTTCAAGTCTTTTAAATTCTGCGAATATTTTTTTTGGAAATAGTGGAAAAGAATTTCCTGTTTTCTTAAGAATTAGGAAATTTACAAATAAATCAAGTTATATCCTAAATTATTCAAGAGAATTGAACGATTTTTAACATAATTCAAAACATTACAAATGAGTTACAAGAAATCGAGAGAATTCTCCATAATTCAAAAGAATCTAATAAATTAAAAATAATTTAACGTGTATTCTAAATATTTCACGAAAATTCAAAAACTTTAAAAAAATTCAAATGATTTTAAGTAAATTACAAGATTTCATGTTTTGAGAAGAATCCAGAAAATTAAAAATAAATTAAGTAATATCCTACATTTTTCAAAAGAAAACTTTGAAATCTTTAAGAGGATTCAAAAAATTACATATGAAGTCAAGAAACTAAAAGAATTCTCCACAATTCAAAAAAATTTTAGAAATGTAAAATAATTCAACGTGAATTTTAATCATTTTACCGTAGTAGATCTCCTAGGATCAAAGGCTGAATTTGGAAATAGTTCAAAAGAATTTCATGCTTTTAGAAGAATTCAGAGAATTTAAGACATTTTATTGAATTTTATCGTAAATTAATCAGGAACTGTCACTCATTATTCTTCATAATGTACGAATTACCTCCTACAGGTTTAAAAAATTTTGACCTCTTTACAAAAGTTTGAATAAGTCAGTGAAAAATGGCCTAAGAACTTAACTAACTTCACTGTAAAGATAATTTTATTGAGAACTAATTCTCTATTCATGGCGCCATCATACAATAATTATAAATAAATTTAAAGTTGTGTAAAGGTACAAAAACAAGGCCAACAAGGTCAATTGTACAGCAGTGGACTTTTACTTGTTATATTATGCAGAAAAATCAGTAGAAACGAGGCGAAAAAAATCAGGCGAATTCCTTGACATTTTCTGTAAATGTTGGTGTCATAAAAATCAAAAGATTAAAATAATTGCAGCTTACAGCGTTAATTAAATCGGAGGACCTTATCTCCGCTCCAAATTATGATACAAACCTCAGCCAAAGCTTGAGATAAGTAAAAAAAATTCAAATAATGCGATGACATAAGAATTAAAGTTTCAAAATTATTAAATAATTCGTAATTAGCAATTATGTTTTCAAAGTTTTTTTTTCTTCTGCGCTCATAAAGGAAGTTATTGGTGTCACTTTCAGCCGGGTTCGCGATTCGGCACGTTCCCGCAGCTACCTTATTACCGGAATTTGGGGCATCTGGAAAACAGCCAAAGGCGTAGGCAACATGAATTTAACTTCTCATTCTGACAGTTCCACTCCGGGAAAATAAGAAATTGTCAGAGGAAAATAAAACATATTATGAGAGAAAAATTACATATACTGTTAGTAATTTTGATGAACATTTTAGTATCCGTTTTCTGAGGTGTTTGAAGAAAATTATGAAATAATAATTGTTGAAAAATTCAAAAAAGTAAGGACACACCAAATTGAAAATCCTTCTTTCTTTATATTTCCATGACTGGTAATTTTAATGATATAATGATTTACTCTTTTGAAAGGAAGAACTGTGCGATAAAATTGCTTTCTTTTACTGTAAAAATGACCATAAATCATCCGTTAATACCGTTAAAAAAACATTTACTCATATAAATTGCTTAAATAATATATAAAATGTATTGAATAGTAAATTTGCATCACTAAACAACATGGCTAATTATATTTGAAGACAATTAGCAAAAGAACGACATTGTTTGCCAGTAAATTCCGATAATAAAAATTTCTGTATATAATTTCTTTAAAAAAATTATAAGCAAATCACGATTATCAAATTGTCTTTACTTAAAATCACTGAAAATATAGTTTTTACAGAATGAGAAGAAAAAACAATTCTTTTTTGCCCATTTATGCCGATGATAAAATTTGTTTATACAATTTCTTTAACAAAATTATAAACAAGTATGGGTTAATAAATTTTCATTAATTACGATTACAAGATAGTTTGTACAGAATAAGAAGAAAAAACGATTAATTTTTGGCAATAAATGCCATTAATAGGCATTTGATTATATCATTTGTTAAACAAAATTATAAACAACAATCGGTTGACAAATTTTCTTCAATAAAATTACTTATAAGATAGTTTCTTCAGAATAAGAAGAAAGAACGATTCTCTTCTACCCATAATTAAAAAACACTGACAACATAGTTTGTGCAGAATAATAAAAAATATTCTTGTTTTTTCCATAAATGCCGATATTAGACATTTGTTCATATAATTTGTTTAAAAAATATAAACACATGTCAAGCGACAAATCTACCTTTTTGCGCTAAAGGCAAGTAATTTTAATGCAAAATTATACTTTTCAAGCGTACAACCCATGATTTTGGCTGTTTGTTAATGCAATTTGTTTATAACAGTTAACTGAAGAAGCCCAAAATGTTTTTTCATTCATGCATCCCTGTGCATCAAATTCAGGCGATATGAAGCACTGGATGTATTCATGGAGCAGAATCCGAGTTTTCGCGTGTTTAGTGTTAAAATTCATTGATTTCGGTACAATGAAAATTTCCGGTTTTTAATTTTTCTTAAGAAAACGGACAATTTGCTAAAAAAAATTTTTGAATAAAAGTTTTGCGACTCGTTAAGTCGCACATTGTCATTGACGTAAGTGTTTATATTAATAACAAAGTGTAATACAAGAGAAAATAAGGCTTATTGTCTGGATCATTTACATTCGCCGCCCTCAAGCGACATAAAAAAAAACGTAGAAAAAATAATTGCAAATAGCAAATTATTTAATAATTTTGAAACTTTAATTTGTATATCATCGCATTATTTGAATTTTCTTATTTATCTCAAGCTTTGGCTGAGGTTCCTATCACAATTTGGAGCGGCGATTAGGCCCACCTCTATAATTGTGGGTCCGGATGCAATAAGGGCACATAAAATTTTTTCGTGCGAAAACGAAGTCCCCTGGAGGCTTTAGAAAAAATTTTCGAATTTTAATTTT
>NC_046662.1:133460309-133466297 GCF_010883055.1 Belonocnema kinseyi
TTTTGAAAATTAAAATTCGAAAATTTTTTGTAAAGCCTCCAGGGGACTTCGTTTTCGCACGAAAAAATTTTATGTGCCCTTATTGCATCCGGACCCACAATTAACTCTGTAAGCTGCAATTATTTAAATTTTTTAATATTTCTGAAAATGTCAAGGAATTCGCCTGATTTTTTCGCCTCGTTTCCACTGATTTTTCTACAAAATATAACAAGTCAAAGTCCACTGTTATAAAATTGACGCTGTTGACCTTGTTTTTGTATATTTACCCAACTGCAACTTTATTTATAATTAATATTTGACGGTGCCATAAATTGAGAATTTGTTCTCAATAAAATTATCTTTACAGTGAAGTTAGTTACGTTGTTAGGCGATTTTTTTCACTGACTTATTCAAACTTTTGTAGAGAGATCAACATTTTTGAAACCTATAGTAGGCTATAGTAGGCTCACTAAATCTCACGGTGTGAGAAAGAAAGGCTGTTGAGAAAGCTACACAGAAAGCCAGACCACTTCATGTAATTTTAAGATGGCATCACAAAACCCCGGATCGGACCCTAAAATAAGATAGCATAATTGAATAGAATCAAACGAAGGGTGTTTATATTACCCTGGAAGAACGAGGCTCTACTAGTTTAAGGTTCCTATAAGGTCGGAGCTATAAGGAGGGGGCTCAATGTCGAGTGAAAGAGCCAAATATAAGGAGGCGAAGTAAAACGAAGGTTATAGTTTGGTCTACATACGATAAAGGGTGCAAACAAATCAAGGGAATATAGGTTAATCTTTCGTGGCTTAAGCCCAACAAAGAAGGACCCAGACAGGGAGAGCATGAACAGCATGGTGGAATAAGTGGTGACACCAATGAAAATGGTAAAGTTGATGTTAAATCCGAAAGGAAATAGAGGTACATCGATACTTCTGTGTCTTAAATAATGGAAATTGAGAACCTCGACGGCAGGAGAGGGGTATAATCAGGAAAAGCAAATAAGGAATGCGACAAGACCGACATGATGAAGAAGGTTATTTTTTAGTCGGTGGAAATCCCACACGCTCAGAACATGAAGACCGAGTTACTCTGTTTTTCTATCCCTTTACTTTCTTATATGCTTCTCGCAAGAACGCCGTTTCTATTGTCCAATGTTTTCTCTACTTTCACATATTCCTCTCGTAAGAAAGGCGTTTAATTTTTCTACTATTTTCTCTAATTTATCGCGTTCTTCTCGTCAGAACAGTGTTTTCATTATCTACTATTGTATCTACTTTCCCACGTTCCTCTCGTAAGAACGAGGTTTCTATTTTCGTAAGTTTCTCAGACAACCACAGTAATTAGAAATTATATTTATTTTAGTCTAAAATTTCCAAAACCTGAATACTTCTAGATTTAAAATTTGTTCACAAATGAAAGATTTCATTAATAACATGAAATACAATTTTTATATGCAATTTTGCACAATTTTCCTATTTGACTTTGAAGATTTTGAATCCTATAACTTTTAATATTTTGAGTTTGACGTTGGAGTATTTCATAAACTTACACCCGTAGGGCATAATTAAAAAAGATTTGAAAATAAAAGATTTTTTCAAGCAAATTTTTGCAGTAATTTCCGAGCAACACGTTTCATTATTTTGTATAAATAAAAGAAGACAAAACATACAAAACATTCGCAGAAATTGCATTTCATTAATCATGAAAAATATTTTTAAGAGACAATGCATCACCTGGTTTACAGAATCAATCAGGTTTAAAAAATGTATATTAATAAATACAAACCCTCTGTCCAAGTTGACAGGAACTCCCAAAATCCACTATTTTTATCGCACTACGTTTGGGATTGCACAAAAGAATATTTTCGGGCTTCAGATCACAGTGTATGATGTTCAATTCTGGCGTGGACAGGAACAAAAGTGCAGTGCACAGTTGCTGCGCAAATTTTCTTGTGAGATTCAATGACACCCCTCGAAAGTTTGTATTTCTAAGTAAATCGTAAAGATTATATGACAGTAGCTCGAATACCAAACACAAGTGGTTGCGCCACATAAAATGCCTCTTGAGTTTAACTAAAAAAAAAAATAAATACCATACATTCTCCCCCTCGAAACATGTTTCGTGTAACTGAATAACAGTAAATATGCGTTTTAACGTATTATGGGCGTTCCAACTGAATTCTTTGTAAAAAATTAGTTTTATTTGAATGGATAAAAACCCTTCTGATTTAATACCATAATTTGTATGAATATCGTGTGCGTAATATTGACTTAATTTATGTCATGAAATAAAAAAAGTTAGAAGGAGCCAAATAAGGAGATCTTCTCCTAACTTTGCTTCTTCTGAGTTTTTTTATTTCCAAACCTCAAGATTTGGCTCCGGGAAAAAAGATTTTCATCTGATGAGGTTAACATCGTCGCTGTAGATGACTCTTTTAAAGGCTTTGAAACTTCTTACTTTTCCGAGGGTATAACAAAATTGGAAGAGCGCTGGACGAAGTGAGTACAAGTCGAAGGAGAATATGTTGAAATTAAAGACAGATTTTGCATGAAAAAGGTGTTTTTCTGTATTTTTTTACCTTACTGAACGTCCCTAGTATATGGACATACTATATGAAGAGAGATGTTATGTGCTTTTATTTTTTAGCAGACAACTGTGGGCAAAGTGTGAGGAAAGAACATCATAGACTCTTCTTACTTAAATATCCAGAGCTAGCCACAAAAATAAATGAGCAGAATCTGGCAGATCAGAAACGCTCAATATCTGTAAACAGACTGCCTTCGGCTATTAGAATAGCTGCTATCAAAATGGAAGCCTTATAAGATGTGGACAACGAAAAATTGTTGAAGCAGATGGCATAGGTGCTAGGGGGATAATGAACATCAAGTACCGGATCCATTAGAACCACATCCAGATATTAATAACTGTTGACTCGCAACACAGTTTAGAATTTAAGTTTTCATGCTTGTTTCAAAAGATGAAGTGCAGCTCTGTCTGCCGGACGGTAGAAGAGAAAAGAGGGGGGCGAAGAGAAGGAGAGAGCATGCGCAGGCGTTGGAGATGGGCGTTAGCGCCGCACCGAATCGTTGTGGAGCTCTGCCGTGACCTATCGCCTACGCGGCATGACTAGAGTACACCCCACTGATTCCTATCGAAGGAATCATGATGAAATCACCGTTGCGATCTAACTAAGAACAAATCACCCGAACTTGACCGCGTCTGAGTGCGTCGCCATCGTCGGTTCGCCGCGACCATCGTCAATCGCAATCATTAACCTTCAATTCCTCATTGTACTTCTTTGTATTTCACTTTAATAAATCAGGGTTTTTTATGCCAAGATGGCTTTTTCCCTTAGACACGTGTATTATTTCAAAGTCCTTCAAATCGCGCGATAGTGGATACGTTTAGTGCTTCATTATTAATGGGATCGGCGGGGTGAGAATAAAATATTAAAACACAACGATAACTCGTCGGCTGCGCGCGCATTTTATTTTCGCCGGTGAGTGGAAGTCGCCATCCAAATTGTGTCTCGTGGTCTCTTCAAAGGGAAGTCAACCAGCTTGAGCCATCTCGCCTTCAACCAGGACGCCGTCGTTCCCACACAGGGTCTCTCATAAACCAGTGGACAAGAAGCGGGAGTTTTAACTAAGATAAGTACTTCTTTCTTTGTTTGAATTTTCGTTTGAAATATATGAAGTGATAGTGTCGCGAATATTTCACATAGCGTGACCGGAAGTTAAAATTCACCTACGTGGGAAATTAAATTAAATGAATACCTCCATGGTAAATGTTATAACTGCGGCAATTTACGACAGTTACTTTCTTTGAAATTCTTAAAAGAGTAGGGAATACTCATCACTGTATTGTCGTAGCTTTATGGATATGTATAATTTTTACCAAAATTGCGCTGTCCGAAAGTAGACAGAAGCGTGTTACATATATTGTGCAAAAAGGGGTTTCGCTCGAAACTGCCAGATCTAAATTACGCAAATACCTAACTTGTAGATCCACAATTTCATGTGCGGAAGTAAGTTGATATTTTGTGAGCACCAGGGACCACGTTATCCGTGTAACCTATAGGGCAGATTAAACTTCGATACAAAGATTCTCAAATCGTCCTACAAAAAACGATTTTAGGTTGGATAGTGGCGGGAGATTCAGACTCGCTTGTGAAATCGACAAAGGCCTCTTGCAATGTCGTTAAACTAGACAAACTAATTGAGCGTTTTTGGATAATTGAAGATTTTGATCATGAACCGTCAAAATCTCGTGATGATATTTCTTGCGAGCAAGATTATGTAGATACTATTCAACGTGATAAGAGCAGTAGGTACATTGTGCTACTTCCTTTTAGAGATAGAAAATTCCAACTAAGCCAATCTAGAAGTCAAACATTGAAATGTTTCTACTCACTCGAGAAAAAATTTGAGTCTAATTTGCAATTAAAATCGGAATACCATAAGTATTTAATGAGTAAATTTTATTAAATCACCTGACTTTATGTAACGACACAAACGAGGGATGTTCTCTTCCCCATCAAACCGTGATTAAAAAATTTAGCGAAACGACTAAAGTCAGGGTGGTGTTTGACGCATCGCCGAAAACATTGACCGGGATTTCACCCAATGAAGTTCTGTTGGTGGTTTTGTTATCAGACAGTGGGCTTCTAATCACACTTCCGTTTTAAATAATATCGAAAAGAAAAATTTCAATTTAGATTGCGTAATTAAAGAAAATCCTGTTCGAAAAACTCTGGGAATCATTTGGGATTCTCAGCGCGACATACTTACATACACGGTTGGAGCCATTGACGCTCAAACCACCTCGACTAAAAGAAAGTTTTTATCTGAGATTTCCAAAATTTTCGATCCTCTCGGACTTTTGGGGCCGGTGGTTATCTACGCCAAGGTCTTGATACAATATTGCTAGAAAGCAAAAATTACTTGGGACGAATCGCTTCCTCAAGGCATTCATACTAAATAGAAATTATTAACTGGCCAGCTTTCATGTTTACAGAATTGTTCACATTCGCGAAAATTCTTGGGTGGAATTCCAACCGAAATCGAAATCCACGGGTTTTGTTAAGTGTGTTTTCATGGTTATGCAGCATGTCTTTACATTAGATACCTTGACGCGAAGGGTATTGTTACAGTCAAGCTAGTTTGTAGTAAATCAAGTTCGAATTTCCGATAAAAAGGTGACTTTCTGGTCAGATTCGATAATCGTATTTTGTTGGATACAAAAGGCCCCTCATTTTCTAAAAACGTTCAAATCAAATAGGGTCACTGACATCCAAGCACTAGGAGATCAGGTTCAGTGGAAACACATTAGATCGGAAGACAATCCCGCCGATTTGCTTTCTGAGGGACAACTACCATTAGATTTCATAAAAAATACTTCGTGGACTACAGGTCCCAGTTGGTTAGTATTGTCTACGCTGGGAAAAACTAAAATCTCAAAGAAATCGTCCACTGTGGTGTCAGAAGATCATAGATGCGGCACGTTAATTAATCGCTGTAATCAACGTGAAAGATGTTCGGAGGAAATCGAGTTTTTTCCACCACGCGAGAGCCGACTTCTGGTGAATTTACCATCGTTTATAGGAAGGCACAAATATTAACCATAATACTAATCGAATTTCCACTGATTTCGTAACACATCGAATCAGGATGCATGACGAATCTCTCGATTCTGAAGCGAATCGGGAGATTTGGCGAATCGTTTGGTCTACACTGATTCTTTACCGAAGCGAATCAGGATACGTGTCGAATCTCTTGATTCCAAAGCGAATCGGGAGATTTGCCGAATCATTTTGTCTATACTGATTCCAACCAAGCAAATCAGGATGCGGATCGAAACTCCTGATTCCAACCTCGCGAATCAGGATGCGTGTCGAAGTTTCACTGATTCGTTACCGAAGCAAATCGGGATGTATATCGTATTTATTCACCCGCACTGATTCCTACCAAAGGAATCACGATGTTTATTAAATACAAAATCGCAACC
>NC_046662.1:133466397-133471313 GCF_010883055.1 Belonocnema kinseyi
GCAAGCGGCTCATATCGAACTTGCGATCGATCTCTCGACCGAAGGTTTTTAGCAGCGTTGCGTAGGTTCATTGGCCGATGCGGAGTGTCGGAACACTTCTATTTGGACAATGGTCAATCTTTTGCTTTATCCAAACGAATCGAGTGGCATTTAAATCCACCCCTGGCTCCCCATTTCGGCGGTATTTGGAAAGCGATGGTAAAGAGTTTTAAACATTATCAATACTCTCTTGATCGTAATCAAAGCAATTTTAAATTCGCGACCGTTATAGGCTCTTTCAGCTGATCTCAACGACCCGTTAGCAATTACTACTGCTCACTTATTAATAGGTCGACCTTTCAACATCTTGCCTAAGAAAAATTTACTTTCAGTTCAAGATAACAGATTAACGTAAAGACCATATGGAGGAATGTAAATCATGCATCTACATCCCATTGTGATTTTGGCTACAGGCAATGTGCACGTAAGGTGCACTGAACATTTTGAACATTTAGGAGTCAGTAAGGCATTGACAACAGCTCAGAAGGCTGTTTTATTAAACACCTGTCATATTGTAAAAAAAACTTTCTTGACCATCAGGAAGCAAGCAACTAAAAACCTGTAGAGTGGCAGATGGTAGATCCATCCTAATCTCATCAGTCACTTGACTTAGAACGTGGCTATGATGTATAACCGGGTTTACCCGAGTAAAAATTCCGAATAAAAGAAATAATAATAATCCTAAGAACGATTTCAGAGCTATAAAGTTAAACGATACATTTTTTATACTTTGGCTATTACGTGTATAAGCATCCAATTTTCATAACAATTATGAGTATTTCAGCTCCGGGGAGGTTAGTTTATTTTCTAATTGTACAAATTTGCAGATTATATTCCAACTAATATATAGACTAAGTTTCAGAAAATCGCTTTTAAAAACTGTGTTTGCGCCCATAATACCTTAAAATGTGTGTGGATGAAACATACCTATATAATACTTGTTTTCAGTATCTGCTCTATTCATCATTTCAAGCAACCTCACTTCAATTTGCGCTTGATTAAGGAAGGGTTTTTTATTTTTAATAATTTTTATTGCCACCTGAGTTTGTTCTTCGTGGTCAAAAGCTTTTACTACTTGGCCAAAGCTGCCTTTACCTGTAAGAAAAATTCAAGCATGACATTACAGTACATAAGAATAAAAATAATGATTTTCGTATGCATTGAATTTAACTACGATTCAGCTGACCTATTAATGAATCAATTTCATATCGATCGAGGAACTTTTCCCCATTTTTGATAATATAATCATGGTTATCGTCATCCCAACCATCATTGTACAGCTTTCTCTCCTTTTTGTGCGAGCCATCTTCCCCTTGCATCTGTTGCGCTCTCCTCTTCTTTTTGGCATAGTAGACCTAAAATGTAGACAAACAACTTTTTTAATTTAAGAAATTTGTTTACACAATATACGTGGACTAAATAAACATGTATAATAATAAAGCACAGTTGCCTAGAAATGGATTTTCAAAGACAAATTGAGCTACAAGTCGCATTTTTCAGAGATTTGGAAGTTTCTATTTTTTATTTAGGTCATATTAAATTCCGCGTCGATGTCTTATGCCTAATTTCCGTTCTCATATTGTATCAAATGCCTTGATAATAAACAATATAAGAAAAATATCAAGGGAACGGTAGACTTGAAAATAAAATTTATTAATTATCATGTAACATACAGAATGTAATAACGTATACTTTTCTCAGAGCGTTTAAGACGGTATTTCATAGTAAAAACAAATCAATAATATTTCTCCTTAAAAGTCTGCGCCCCATTAAGTTCAGGGTCACTGATCTTGAAAACCCCGTTCTTTGATAAAAAAAAACACGTCCATATATATTTTCAATAGTTTCAGAGAAAAATGGACGAATCAATTGTTTTGCACGTAACTCCATAATTTTTTATTTATATAGGTTTAGGTTTAAACTTAGGTTAAGGTTTAGGTTTCCAATAAAACCATAAAATGTCATGATAATAAGAATCCAATTGATCTTTCGTTTCATTTTCGTTAATATTTTCCTACGTTTTATTTTTCCGAATTGCCAGTTTAAAGTTTTTCATTTTTCCGACTTACCATTTTTCATATTTTATATTTCCAAATGGCCATTTGATGCACATTTTATTTCATAGAATTATACAGTTTGACATCATTTTTATAATTTCGAATTACTATGTGACATAGTTTGTACTGTTCTGAATAAGCACAAAACCTGAAATTCATTTGAATGAAATGTCATCTGTCATAATCCTCCTGTCATCGAAACTTTATGTAACAGAAAATGACGAAAATGACGTCTGGCATTCTGATTGACTGAATAAGGCTGCAAAATAAGAATCAGTCGATCGGAATGCTAGAAGTCATTTTCGGAAGAACAAATTTCCGGTATCATGCAGTTGATATTAAATGAAGATTATGAAAGATGGCGTTTTGTTTAAATGTATTTTAGTTTTCGAAAATATCAAAATTACTGCAAATGGTCATTTGAAAAAATAAAAATTGGAACAAAAAGTAATTGCGAAAAAATAAAAAGAGTTAAACTGGTAATTAGGAATGGTTATATATCAAATAAATATTAGGGCAAATAGCATTTTGAAATATTCATGCGCCTTAAGACACTGCCAAAATCATCCATTTCGTGTAAAGTGGTATGACCATTGATAAAAAATTCCCTAAACCAAATATCAAGTTCAGATATTGCTATTAAAGTATGAATCACAGTTCAACGTGCAAAATTCGCTGAAAGTTCGTGCTATATTTGCTTGAATTCATACAATTTTAGTACGGCAAGTCTACACTGTCATTGCATAAAGCACTAGCTAATACAGGTCGAGCATATGCTTTCAAGTAGTATCGCCGTTCAAGAAAAGCTTTCACTTGACCGTACAATGGTTGAAAGAATCCCTTGCGATTTCGGTATGAGTTTCTCAAAACGGGAGAGGAGATCTTAAGCTACTCTTACCAACGCTTGCTGTCTCGCAGGCATGGGAGAATGCAAAGCACAAGACACCCATCCCGAAATAGCAAGGGTTCCTTGCAATCACATAAAGGTTAAGAGATTGGCTTTTCTCGCTTAGCAAGACTGCTGTTAGGGCAAGGAATATTTAACTTTCCTATACGGAAACAAATCACAAGCGATTAATTCATCGAACTTCTCCTTGATTTTATAGCTAGCTTTTGCCGTGCAACCGAAACACGGATTCTTGATTTGCAATCTCGGACGTATCCGTGATTTTATTACTCTATAGCTTAGTGATATAATTAGCCGCAACTCCATGATATAAAATCACGCTTTGGCGCGAGAACTATGATCTCGGAATCCTTGCTTTTAAGGGCATGCGACACAGCCAAATACCTATATTACCGACCTCACTTTATCAGTTCACTGAATATTTTTTTGAGCCTAAGAACTTTTTTTGTAAATAAAATATCGAGCTGAAACTTTAGAAAATGTATTAGAGTACAATAAAGTACGTTTAGGTACTTTATTTTGGTAGGAACTTCACTGAAAATTATTTCATCTTTTTTCTGAACCTCGAGATTTTTGAACGTTCTAATTTTTTTTATATATAAAATATCGACATCAAACTTTGAGCCGAAAGAAAACTACGTTAAAGTACAAAGCTTAATAATAAAAGATGTAAATAATAATATTTTAACTAAACCTTATCCGGCACACAATAAAGGACTCACAACGTAGGACGAGCCAGCTGCTAGAGCCTCGTCTAGTGGCCGCCAGGATTCGTATTTTCGTGCACAATGTTACCGGCTTATGCCGATGGAATTGATAGTTCAAAAAACATTCCGCGAAATGATAAAGTGAGATCCGTAATATAGATATTTAGCTGTGTCACATGCACTTAAAGCAAAATCTCAAACATGATTTTATTTCATAATGTCGAAGACCACAAGCAACGAGAAATAAAATAATACGCGCGGTGATTCATTTTCACTGCCGCAGCCAAGAAAAAGATCATGAAGTTCGAGAATTCATATCTTGAATTAAGTGTCCTTATTTCGCGAAAAAATAGTAGCTCTAAAATCACGCGCTACCGTGAACTTATATCAGGCGATTAGAAAAGTAGTCCCACGAAATCTGGGTCCATAAAAACAAAAAATTTTGAAACTATGAAAAATAATTTATTGTTATTCAAATCAATACAAATTTCTCAGCAACTATTTACGATATTTGGAAGAATTTTTTCTCACGAAAAATCTTTTCAAACACAAAAAAGCAGTTTTATGACAATTGCCTTGGATTTAATTAATTATATACAGCTAAGGGCAGATCACTTATCCTTATTCTGCTACGGCCTTTATCTGATAGGAGGAAAATAATGTTATTATATAGAGTTCTAGTTTAATTTTGAGAAAATAAATTGATTTTTTATAAGTATTTGACTGTTTTTCGACTTGCGTGCATCTTCCTAATGTTTCATAAAGAGAGTCTTATACTCTTAATTTTTCCCGGATATTACTGTATTTTCTAATAGACTATTAATGAATATGTAAACATTTGATATCGATTGAACAATGTATTAACAATTTATATTGAAAAAAAGCGGCGATGATCAGCTTTTCCATTTTATATTATATTCTAAAACACTCAATAAGGCAAGAAGTTTAGCAGTAGTTCATGTGGTGAGGGTACAGGAGTTGAAAGGAAATGGAATATGAAAAATTTAGTGCCAGCATTATCAGACAAACGTCTGTTAGTTCTCCCCCACACGACAAATATTTTCTGTAATTTATACAGCTGCTTATTAAATAAAAAATATATTGTATAATATATATATATAATTAAAAATTTGTCATAAGGACAACCGCAGGATTTCGCCGGGAGCGGGTGCTAATCTGAAAAATTGCACCCGCTTCCAGCGAAAT
>NC_046662.1:133471413-133480627 GCF_010883055.1 Belonocnema kinseyi
GTGCAAAGATTACAATGCTAAATGTAGTTGTTGCGTATAGCATGGTTACATCGTAAGTGTATATGGGATGAGTGTGACTCTAATGCAAATTACAAACACGGAAATCGAAAACAATCGGTTTTACAAATATCCGCGCCCTAAATCATCCTCTCTACGGTAGATACGATAATTGCGGAAAGAGTGGATGAGGTAAGGGACGGTATAGTGGGGAGCGATCGTTGCATCGGTGACGTGTCGGTAAGTTTGTGATAAACGGTAACCATAGGTGCGCCTATAGGTTAGAGTTTATATCGACTAAAATGTCAGCCACAGGTGCTCCTGCTTGATACGATTTTATGCCACAGTATTTTTATAAATGTCGGTAAAGTCGGAAATGGTGATAAATGACAACTACAGATGCTCCTGTCAATTAAAATTTATGTCTCCGATTTTTGTAACGACAAGTGCACCTGTTCGTTGCAGAAACGTATACGCATTCGTAAATTGCGTGACGTCGATTAAATCAGTAATGTCGGTTTATCAGTAATGCACAAAATGAAAACCACGGGTGCGTCTGTTGGCTGAAATTTATGCGGCTTTCGGAATTGGAAATCACAGGTGCTCCTGTCGATTGTCAAATTCCCTTCTGTCAGGAGCTTCTGAGAATGGCAAGTATAGGTGCTCCTATTTGTTGCGATTCTCATCGGTACTCTCTCTACCATAGGTGCACCTATTCGTAGTGAGAGCACGGAGTCTTCCCTGGGCTCGAGCTCTCCAACGTCATCGTTTCGTTGAGTCCAGTTAACTACCGTTCATGGTGTCGAGCAGATAGTTAAATAGGTTGGTCTCGGTGATGGTTATCGGTTCGCTAAAGGTGGGGATAGAGGCTCGCTAGGCTCGGCGACGGGAGCTCGGATGACGTGTGCGTTGGTGACGCACGCGTGTGTAACCTCTAGTTACAAATTGACTAACATTTCTCTTCATGTTAAAAATAATAAATTAGAAGTGAGATAAGTATACAATGACTGAAAAATTCAAGTACATAATTATATGTAGGATTAATTTATATTTTCCTTTTAATAAATATTACTATTTTGTAAATTAACTACACTATAGATACTATTTATATTCTGAGGAAACAATAATAATTCTATTATATTTCTTAACCGTTCTTAAACAAACGGAATTTGTTTACATAATAACAATGAATTAACCAATATTAATAAATATTCCACAAAATAAATAGTGATAATTTTTAATTAACACAAAATTTCAACAAAAAAATTATTAAATACAAACTTCCCTTATTTAAGAGCATGCTCTACGGTGACCACGTGAGCAAACCAGTCCCCGGATATGAACATTTTTTTTGGTGTTCACCATGTCCAAAGGCAAAGATATCGATCTCAAAATTTGGAATTGAGAAAATGAGACAATCAATTGCTTTTGTGTATTTATTTTGATTAATAATTTTGAAAAAAATTATCCGAGAGAAAGTAAATAGGTATACAAAATTATTTTAATTTTTGTTGGTGCTCACTGTGCCCACACGGATTGGGATATCGCGTTTAAAATTTGACAGCTTAAATAAAGCTCTAAAGAACGTTTGTAAATATCAATATTGTTATAATTTCAACGAAAGTTTATTCATGAATTAGTAAAATAGGATATTACCATAAACTTTGAGAACGATATATCATTGCCTTTGGACATGGTAAACACTCAGAAAAAATGTTCATAACCGGAGAATGGTTTAGTCGTGTGGACACCGGAGAGCATGCCCTTAAATAATGGATAATTAATGAACCCACGTTCATTACCTAATTAACACAATAATTTTTCCAGATACCTTAGTATTTGTTTTTAAAAAAAAAATAGTATTGAAATAATTTATGGACTATTTGTAATCAGATAGGAAATATGTCATAGACAGAGAGCTTCAAAACTTAACTCCGAACAAACCATTTAATAAACTCGACCAAATTTTTTTTCCCTAAATAAAGATTTTATCCGTTTTCCTACAGACACTTTCATTATCTGATAGTTAAGCTCGTAGTTTCAGTGAAAATTTATTTATTTTCAAGTGCATGTAAACAAGTAGAATTTACCCCTAAGGAATTGCTACTTTTAGGTAACATATGGCGCCGGGCTGTTTCCGTGGCTGTACCCAATAGCTATATAATGTTATATTATATCAGGTAGAAAAATCCGTTTTAATTATATTGTGCAGCAGATAGAAATTCTTTTTATAGTATTTAATCTAAATTGAGAGTCTAGGAGGGAAAAGGGCACAGTGAAAGTATAAATATAACACATTTTTCAATAGTAATCCAATTTTTCATAAAATAAAGTGTCCATCCGTTCGTCCATCTTTCGTACTTTTTACAAAGGAGGAGAAGTGAAAGTGAGTGAGGAGAGGTCAAATGAAGGGGGTGTGGGAAGAGAAATGAGGGGAGGGTTGGGCAAGTAAGGGGCGGGAAATGGTGGGGAAGTGCCTTCGCTTCCGTATTCTCTCAACAATATGCTGCCTGATGATAAGCAGCTTTGACTTGTTAAGTGTGTGATAACGGATCCAGAGTTCGCGCGCGAACTCTTGAACCTTAGTGGTAAAATTCCTACCAGATGTGATGTAGTCAATCACACACTGAATGCGGGACGCGTACTATCTTGCCTAGTCTATCTTTATGGCGAGTTGATGCGTTCTTCTTTTGGTCTTATGATCAACCGTTGGTTTTGTTTTACGGTTCGCATCGGACAAAGCTCTCGCTGCATTATACACACAACAATTGATATTCCAGAGGTCAGATTCTTCGGAAAAATGTCCACGAAGCTCGTTCTCCATTTCAGTCAGATCTGTAGGCTTGAGAGAAACCTGGGCGTTTATGTTTCTATGGGTCATTAAGCATCGCCCTTCCTCTATCGGATGCCTGCCCACGGTTGGCCTTAGGGTCGCCTCTCTTTTTCTGTTGCCGGCTTGTTCTGGCTGTGGTACAGTAAGCGTTCTGCTTACATAGCCCCTTTTCAGAGTAGTTCGGCATGGTTTCGCAGAAGTTGATACGAAAAATGCGATAGCTGTTTGTTTCTCGCAACACAAAGAATGCAGTCGTGCCATGTAACCCTCACGTTCAGGGGCCATACTCGCATCGTAGCACTCTAAGAAGTCGTAATTTTTTCGCTCCGTCCACCTATAAGCCCCATAATTCCGCCGATCCATCGCAATGACTCAATCTTAATTGGCTCCATCAGCTCTGGAGTGCTCGGCATTGTTGGTCAACCCATTTTCGGGAGCCCTGCGCGTTCTATTTCGTTTCATGCATTTTCAGAATGAGGCTAATGTGAGTGTCAACTCCGACAGTGTACATCACATGGACAGTTCCGCTACCGCATGTGGCAACAAAAATACGGCAGTGTCGCGCGAAAAACATTCCCATTCCGGTATCGGAATAGTAACAGCGGAAAATGTAGCAGAAAGTTTCACTGCACTAGCACCCGGAGTGTCTAGTGCCGATGCAACGGGTGCATACTCGCTGTCGCTGCACGGATCGTGCATCCCTACTCCGCGCGCGCAGAGCAACAGGACCCACGTAACATATATGTTCACGACAGGAAGCATTCCCTCGCTGGTCAAGTCGTCAGCCAATGCAACGAGCTTGCGCGCCACCTCTTCCCTCTTCAGTCGTTCCGGTAACTTCGTTTTACGGGTAGTCGAAATGAAGACTCAGAAATTTTCTTAATGAGAATTAATCAATGTCGCAGTTTAGTAACGATTTCGGACAGGGATCTGCTGCTCTGTATCCCATTATTTTAATTGGACATCGCTTTACATTAATTTAATGACTCTTCCGAGGGATGGAATTCGTGGTAGCTTTTCGTTGAATCAGCGCGAATACGCTTCAGTGATCCCGACTACCAATTCGAATAACGGCAAGAAATACACAGTCATTCAAGATTTGGACGAGCCCGCTGCGGATTATTTGACATGTATCTGCACTTTGCTACATAGACTGCTGCCGCCGTACTCGGAATAAGAGCAAATAAATTATGCTCACCGAAATAAGTTGCCAAAATCACAACTAACTATCCATCGGAGCGAGATAATAAATGTTGACCATCTAGATGAATTAACAATTCAAGTCGAAAAATTGCTACACGTTCAAAGGACTTTTAATACCCCAACCGAAAAATAACTTCTACCGAGCCAAGCGCTCACCGCGAAACGAAACGAGGCACTTTTCCTCGCCGAGCTACCGCGATAAATTCTCTCGAAATTACAGACGAAAACCCGGCCGAGGTGCAATTCGATTAATTACATTATACCACCTTTACCTCTACCGGACATTTTTTTAGCGCTAAATCGGTTAATAATAAAAACACGAACAATAAACAAAACTCCGCGGTAAAGGAAACACATATGAAAGACAGTAAGAGCGCAGAAAATCTAGGTCCCACCGGTACAAAAAACAAGTCAACGATCGAACAATCGATCAACCACTCGGGCGTACGAACCAGATTTGGGGATTGCAGGGAGTGGAGAGGAAACTTTTGTTAGAAATTCGGTAACCACGGTTATACTACAATGAATTGCACAAGATGTCAGTTAGACTCGGTTTTATCAATAACAGATCATGGAGAACAACCTGACTCTGGTCCTCTTATTTACTTAATCTTGTCCATTAAGGGCCAACCTCTGAGAGTCATGGTTGATTCTGGGTCTAATTAATATTTTCTAGGCCAACCGGGTATACAACTAGCCGAACAACTAACCCTGTCAAACTCGCGTATTAAATCGGGCTTGGTGAACTCCGCATTCGGGAGATTTGAGACAGTGAACGAAATGATTGAGCTACCCATTGTCCTAAGCGGAAGCGGAAAAATTTCACAGCCAGGCTACAAACCAGTTCTAAATTTACAATGCGCGTTTGGCACCGACTTCCTACATTCTTTCGGAATAATAACCGATTTCATTAATTACTGATAGTCCTTTGCTACAGGCCCTACGGTTTTATATGATTTCGAGTTGCAGTATCGCCACCAATCGGCCGCATCCATGTGATGTGCGTTGTAGTCTCTAACCCACGAGCAATCAGCCAAGTTGATCGCTTTCCTAGACTAACAAATTCCTCCGGTCCCGGATACCTTGTCCGCATCACATCTTATCCAACATAGCATCGATGTGGACAATAGTCCTACGATTAAACAATGCTGTCGGTTAACATCTCCGAACATTCACGAGACTACCCTGCAAGTAACAAAAGAGTATTTGAAGAACGGGATAGTCGAACCATCTACCAGCAACTGGTCGTCCCCAATCGTGATGATTCGAAAGCCCAACGGGAGCTATTGACTTTGTATGGACTTTCGGAAATTAAATTCGGTAACCAAAATAGACGCCTACCACCCTCCCTTACATGAGTGGAATACTAGAAAAAATCAGATGCGCGAGTTACATATCCACTCTTGATCTGAGTCAGGCCTATCAACAGGTACATCTCGATACGAAGGTTCGCCAACTCACAGCATTTACGGTACCGGGCCTAGCTTTAATACAATTTACCCGTATGCCGCATGGTTTAACTAACGCCCCAGCCACCTTTGAGAGGTTGCTGGACTGGATAATCACCTCCGATATGGAAACCTTCGAGTTCGCTTATATCGATGACATTATCGTAGCTACCGCAAACTTTGAAGAACACCTTGAGTGGCTGGACCGAATTTTAACCAAAACAAAGGAGGCCAACCTTATCATCAATCGCGAAAAATGCGAATTTTGCCGTTCTCAGGTCAAGCACCTTGGTTTCCTGGTAAATGCCGAAAGTCTGCAGTTTGTTCCAGATAAAATTAACCCCATCTTGTAATTTCCGATTCCAAACACCGTCCATAAAGTTCGACAATTTCTAGGTGTAGCCTCTTGGTATCGTCGGTTCAATCCGGAGTTCGCCACCACTGTGGTACCGTTAACTCTCCTTCTTCGGAAGAACCAGCCTTAGATCTAGGAAGAAGAGCCACAGATGAGTTTCAAAAGCATACGCTCTTATTTAGCCACCAACCCCGCACTAGCTCGCCCAGATTTTTCTATGGTGTTTGTACTTCAAACCGACGCTAGTTCCACAGACAGAACGTAATTATACCGCTCTCGACCGAGAGTGCCTAGCCGTGGTATGGGCGATACAAAAGTTTCGATGCTACATAGAGGGTTCCCATTTTACCGTAATTACCGATCACAGCAGCTTACGATGGCATTAGCGTGACAAGGCCACCAATATACTATCGTGCATAGCAAAGGGGCGAGCCACCACGTGCCTGATGCCCTATCGCGTATGTTTGAGGAAAACGCGGACAGAGTGACCTCACTGATTAATGGGGATGATCCCTGGTACCAAGATCGATGCGAGGATGTTGAAAAATTTCGCTCTAGGTTCCCGAGTTGAAAAAGCGAAAATGATCAATCATTCTATCACCGACCGAACACTATCCTAGACACCATCTGCGAGGATCTGAATGCTTGGAAATTGGTCTTACCGATTAGCATGCGAAACAAAATGATGCACGTCAATCACAATGACGCCCAAGCCGGCCACATGGGAATTGACAAGACCTGCCAGCGTATAGGTAGCGATTATTACTGGTAAGGTCCGAATATTCGTGATGCATTTAAAGAACTTGTGTTCACGCGATGGGGGGCACGCCAAGTACTACTGACCGATAACGAGACTGAATTCGTAAATTCCTCATTAAAAGAAATTGCCCGGGAATACAAAATCTACCATACTACCACCCCACCCTGCCAAGCAAATCCGATCCCGCCAAACGGGTAAATCGGGTTCTGAAAACAATGGTAAGAATATTTATTGAACATGACCATCGTACATGGGACCAATACCAAATCTACCCGATCCCACTAGGGTAGAGACTCAAGACCCGGTCATATGGGCAGACTGAATGGAACGCTTATCAATACTCAGATTGAGTAGTACAGAATCTGAAGAAGACCTATCAGCGTCACGCACCTTATTACAATATGAGGCAAAGAGAGTCCATATTTGCCGTCAAAGACTTGGTATTGATCAAGACCCGCACCCTATCCTCCACTATAAAAAAATTTTCGCTAAAGCAGCTAAAAATTTCCATGGTCCTTTCCGCCTTACCAAACAATTATCCCCTGTATATGAGGTCTCCAATCTAGAAGATAAAATCGTAAGCAAAATGCATGTCAAAGATTTCAAACCATATCGAACCTAGGATGAATCCGACTTCTCTTTTCTTTTCCCTTAGGCCAGTACTGCTATCGAATGTTTAAAGCTATCGCCGCTTATAAAAGCTATCGCTATTAAGAAAAGCTATGGTCGAGGCTACCGCTGCTATTTACCTTTCTCAACTATCGGCCACAAATCCTTCTCCGACATGGCGGAAGCTGGTTCTAATCGGCCACCAAGCCCGATGGACGATTTGGAAATCCAGTTCCGACGGTTCTTCAAAAAAACCCCTGACATTCCCCCACTTTGGCGCCACCTGCAGCCTTTCCTGTGCACCATCCACACCGCCTTTCAGCTCCAGCCAGATCTATCCCACGCCCTCATGAGAGCAGCCGAAGAATACGTAGCATCGACGAGCAGACTGATAACGCCAACAACGACAGGCACGAGCGGTCCAATTACCGACCACGTGTGCTACTGCACCCGACCGACGGAAAGAATTTTAGTTGGTACGCAAGCCCCCCGCCGGCGCACATGGTTTCAGTGACCACGCAGAACCCAGCCACTCTGGGCACGGCAAGATCCTCAGGACGGAAGCCACCCACACAGCCACCAAGGATGTGGCCTATACCGTCCGCATACCACGCCACCCACCGGCCAAGCCGCAACGCAGCGCTACCAATCGCCTGGACGGTCGAAGCTAAGCCCCCCCCCCACCCACCAGGGAAATACGGGCTAATCCCGGCCTAACCGAAGGGCCCTCTAAAGCAAAGTCGAGAAGGCAGGAAGTCCCAGCTTCCCCCAAAACGATAACCGTGTGCTGGAACTGTGACCCCCTCACCACGCCTACAGCAGATGTCCACACACGCCCCTGCACAACTACTGCTATCGATGCGGAAGGCCAGGTGCCAATCAGCTCCGTGTCGGGAAAACTCAGCCAAAGTAGACGAAACCGCAAACTCGACAGCCAACATGACACGTTCTCTTTTGTTCGGCAGCCACGAGCCGGGAGACAGTCGCGCTTACTACCTGGCTGATTTTTGGTATTGCTATCGCGAAGTACTTCAATAATTGTAAATATATAAAGTCAGTGCATTACTTTCTTGAGGTAAGGTTCACTTCCTAAATGTTATTTACGCTACGGATCCTCATGTTCAGAGTTTGAATTTTGCCTTCGTATTTTGATCGCTTCTAGTAATTTTCTGAACATGGAAACCTCTTGGGTCTCCAAAATTTATGGCTTGTCTTATTTATCCGTTTTTTATGTAATTATCGACTATGGAAAAATCGGTGTTATTTTGTTCTTTTTTTTAGCTAATCTTAATAGCTTTCGCTTTATACTTTTTTTTCTCGTTGCTAAAAGCCTGTGTAAAATGTCCTAGAAACTTACTAGAACCAATTATTAAACTCTTGAAAATTTAGCTAGCCCAGTCGGACCACGTCTAATCTCTGTTTTCTCGTGCTAGAATTTTGATCTATTGCTGTTTGGGACTTGATCTCGTCATCGCAGCTATTGTTTTCACGAAACCAATATGGCCGATTTTAATACTAATTCTAATCACAATGTAAGCTTATAAGCTCACGTATTGAATATTACGAATTAAAATCGCTCTTGGAGAATCGGCCCTTCGATTAAGCACTTATTAATTCTCATTTAGCTATCGCGTAAATTCACGGAAAACTATTGCCCTTGTTAACGTGCTCACGAATAGGAAAACCATGTAAAATAAATGTCATCAGAATTTAAATATTATTCCTACTTTCTTTTTTCATGAGTAAGATGTAGCTTATTACTAAATTAAGTTCTATGCTGGTTTAATTTTTTTAGAATGATCCAGCCCCTCTACCATCACTTGTCAGAGGGCTGAATCTAGCCTGGGCCCAGAAACCCCGTCCACGTCCCTTTGAGTAATTATTGCGTAATCTGGTTGGCACATGCACACCTGACGCCCAAAAACCTGTTTAAGCTATTGTTTCCGTTTATGTTTTCCGCGATTTCAGATGCAGGACGTGAGACGGGAATAATAAGTCAACAGAAGTTT
>NC_046662.1:133480727-133489027 GCF_010883055.1 Belonocnema kinseyi
CTCCACAAATAGGATCCAAAAATACAAATAAAAAATCTGTACGTATTATTGTTAATTGTTGTCCATTTACAAAATTTCTAAAAATTGAGCCAGAGATGTCAAATTTTTTCTCAAATTGGTATCCTAAACTACTTTTTCTTAGATAATTACATAATTTTGTTACATTACTCCTCATTTTTAATGAATCTATTTATTTCAACCATTTTTATTTGCTGCAGCAGTTTTTTTCGACAATTAAAAAAAACGAAAAAATTGCACACATCCAATTATTTTTCTAAATGTACAGTGTATAAAGAATGTATTAATAATTTGTTAATTGTTTAAACAAATATAATTTGTTGAAACAATTGTTTTTCCAACAAATATTTTTTAATTCATATAAAGCATTTCAAGTCTGATATTAATGTAATAACTCTTTAACAGTATCATTTACTACCGTTAAATGTTTAAAAATTGTTAAGAATCGCAGGTAATGTTCGTTCTTCATCCATTCTGATGCTTTTTCTTGAAGGAGATATGTCGGGATTCTAAATCACGAAAAAAAGTTAAGTGATTTCGCCGCGATAAAGTGCTGAATTTCCTCGTCCAATAATTGTTTCATGCTCTTTGGTTTCTTACGTTTGATATTTTCGTAGCTTTAAATTTTTTCGTTAATTTCAAGATTGGCTTGTCTTATGCGTTTTATTATTCATAAATGTTGTTCAAAGAAAATGTTGAAACTTCAATCATAATTTGCACCAATTAAGAAATTGTTAATACATTTTTTATACACTATTCAGTCAGAAAAATAATTAGATGTGTTCTATTTCATTTCATTTTTCTTAAGTTATCGAAAAAAACTGCTAGAGCAAATAAAAATTGTTTAAAGAAATAGAGATTTATTGAAAGTTAGAAGAAATTTATCAAAATTAGGTAAGTATTCAAGAAAAAATAATTTAGGATACCAATTTGAGAAAAAAGTAGAAATCTCTGGCTCAATTTTCAGAAATTTTGTAAATAGAAAATAATTAATAGTTTAAATAATTATATAATGTTTTAAACAAAATGCAATACTCCAAACAATTACCAACTATTAGATTTCAATAAAAAATACGACTAATCAAATGACAGAAATTGCTAAAAATTAACAATAATATGTAAAAATGTGTTTTTTTTTAAATTTTTGGGTCATATTTGGGGCGATGCATGGAGGGTGGGGGAGGAAGGGTTAGAAATAAAACTTATTAGTATTGTGTTATTTCGTAGACACTCCTCTTTAATCCCTATCAAACTTGGCACGTTTAGATGAAACCCTAGAACAGGAGTTACATTGGTCGAAAATACAAAATTCCCCCCTGGTAATAAAATGTGTTTTTGAAGTGCCTCATGACACGTGTTAATATTTGAATTTCGGGGGGGGGGGGGGGGGGGGGGGGGGAATACGAATATATTTCCTTCGGAAACGGGAACGGAAATTCAACCTGTGTGGCAAAAAATATATGAAGAACGCGGCTCAAAGAAAGGCGTAGCAGGATGTCGGGTGAACCTGCTAATCGAAAGATGTGTCTGCGAAGATGCAGCATCCTACTAGCGTGACCTATCGATGGCCTGGATTCATTACTGGAAAGCTTTTGATTCGACCTCCCATAGATTTATGATCTGTCTTTTGGAAAGCTTAAAAATTCATCCGCAAATCGAGAGGTGCATAGAGAAACTAATGCCGCTTTGGAAAACCAGATTTACTATCTTATCTGCAAAAAATCTTATGACAACTAACAAAGTCACCTTTCAGAGAGGTGTCTTTCAGAGCGACACCATGAACCCACTCCTTTTTTGCCTCACATTGTTGCCACGATCTCTAGCACTTCGCCATTCCGACAGGTACTTTTGCGGCAAACCTGCAGATCGAAAGTACAAGGTCATTCATGTATGTTACATGGATGATCTTAAGATCTATGCTAAAAAAAAGAGCAACTACATCTAGCTCTAGGGATTGTCCAACGATATACTAAGGAATTAGGAATGGAATTTGGGCTAGACAAATGCGGCAAGGTTTATTTGAAGCGAGGAAAACTTAATGGCATCCCTGAAGACTCTGAGCTCGTCGATAGAAGCGCTATACGACACCTTTGCGCTGGAGAGACCTATACATACCTGGCCGTGCCACAGAGCCGCATTCAGGATGTGACATCTATAAAGGATACTCTCCGAAGCAGATAGAAATGTCTCATCCAGCAGATTTGGTCTTCCGAACTATCGGCGAGGAACAAAGTATCTGCAAAGAACATGCTTGCCTTCCCGGTAGTACTTTTATTCATTTGGACTGGTTCCATGGACGAAGAACGAGCTCAGATCCCTTGATATCGGGACATGAAAGGGTATGCACATGCACAAAAGCATGCATCTTAAGTGTTCTGTTCCGCGACTCTACATCTCACGCCGTCAAGGTGGTCGCGGAATATTGAATCCTGAATATCTTCACAACAGGATTATTCTGGGTACAGCACATAGAGTCGAAAATGGAAGAAACCCTCTTCTTAAAATGGTAATAAAACACTCTTAGCGCCACATTGTGCCTTAATTGTGCACTAAGAATGCTTTATTATTATCTCTGTCACTCTTACGGCATTAACCTTAATATCCCTTCTCTAAATGCTCCTAGGGTCAGGTATCAAAAATGCTACCCGAGATAATTGTATTTCTGAAGAAAAAATTAACAATATAAAAAAATATAATCACTAATAACTTAAAAATGGTGGCTTTTAAGGGAACGTATATTTATAAAAAATACATTGTTTATAATGCAGTGAATAAATAATGGCTGGTCGTACGAAAAAATAACACGAGAGTGAAAAGTTTCATTTTGTACCATATATTTAGAAAAAAATTCAGAAAAAATCGGCTTTCTTAATTAAACGTGTTTGTTAATAACAACTGTTATAAACAATAAGGCTCAGACACGAAAAATACTACCTAAGATAATTATGTTGTTTATGGTAAAATTAAGGAAATAAAAAAAGGTAATCGCTAATGACTTGAAAATTGTGGCTTTTAGGGGAGCGCATATTTATAAAAAAATACCCTGGGTGCCATATGGCAACATAGCGTAGTTCTGAAACGGCTGGACGAGTCTTGAGAAAACCTGAACCTACTGTATTGATACCCAAGTGATCGTTATGCTTGAGTTTCACGAAAATTTTGAGACAAAAAAAACCTTGGGCGCTGACGGGTTAAGGAGAGAAGTTTTTATTCGATCTAATGATTTCTTTTTCCTTCTAAGAGATCTATGCTCGATATAGACAGTTTACAAGTTTCAAATTTTTCTGAGAAATGGATTCTGAGGTAACACTGCAAATAAGTTAATTTTGTTAAAAAATCATTTGTTTATAACGCTGTACATTGCAAATGGTTCGTCCTACGAAAAAAGTGCAAGATGCAAAAAAGTTTTATTTTTGTTTAGCCATGCTAAAAATGATTTTATATTTTTTTTGTAAATAAATAATCAAATTGTTTAGAAAATTGGTTTAAACGAAAATTGACCCAGATTTCGAAAACTTACCCAAGATATTCGTAATCAGGCGCCTTTTTTCGAGTTTTTGAAAAAAATTAATCTCGGGGACCTATTAGTGCATACAGAAGTGTTAGTGGCGACTGGATTAGAGAAGAAAGTAGAGAAAAGGTATATAGCGAGAGTGATGAGAGGAGAGGGATGAGAGTAAGAGAGAGTAGAGGTTTGTCAGGAGGAGATATAGAATTGCAGTAGACAGAAGGGGCGTGTTTAGAACAGAGCTTTGGTCAAGTTATGAATGAAGCGACGTGACGCGAAATCAATCGTTCCACGACCTTTCGAAACGTGTGCATAAAACTATATTATTCTTTCTAAAATCATCTTGACTCTGTAAATCAAGAGTGGTTTGAAAAAATGTGAACTTCAACCCTGGATTCGTTTTTCTGTCCTCTTTAATGTTTCTATAAATCAAGAGTAAGTTGAAGAAATATCGATTGGTTAGAAAAATGGTGTTAGCGCTGAAAATTTTATCAACGACCAATAATAGCAGAATCTGATTAGTCTGATGACTTTCTCATGCGAATTTGTATGTAATGCGATAATTCGGGCAACCGCACAATGAAATGAAATTAAAAAAAAAAAACGAGATTCAAAATACCATTTACAACGCAATTATGCATTGACTTTAGATATTTTTTGTTGAAAAATTCAGGACTAAATTTTTCAGAAAATGTAGAGGGTAGATTTTATACAAATGTACACTGCAGATATTTATAGCCAGAAGGAAATTGTTTTTATTTTATTATTTTTTAAAGTATATTGGCAATGAATTGCCTAGGTCAAATTTTCAGGGTGTCTACTATTTCTTTAAAAAAATTCCAGGACATTTCCAGGTATTCCAGGACAAAAAAATATTTTTTCAGGTATTTTTTTTTATTATAACAATAAACTTTATTAAAAAATTAATATAAATAGCAACTTATATAATATATTTCATGAATTATAAATAAACTTCAGCATTGCAATACTAATTAGAAACGGAAAGTTTCTTTAACGCTTCATCAAATAATTATAAAATTTAAACTTAAGGGCATACTTAGAAAACTTTCGATTTTACCAGTTTTAGGTTCCCCAGGCTTTTTTCTAGAATAATGAATATTTTGGCTTAAAAATGTGGGAAATAATAGCGAACATGCTAACGGACGTCCCTGCACATTCTTTTTATAGGTTAATTCAAAAAAAAATTTTATTTTGCTTGAAACGTGTGTGTATATTTCGAGGTTATGTGTGTTACAATTCTCCCGAACGTATATTTTTGGCCGAAAACTTTAGATTTAAAAATAAACATATTAACTATGTCCCGAAACTAACTTTGTTTGTAGGCAATCAAAAAAGTTTATTTCATCAATAGTTTCCAAATTATCGGAAAGGCAGAGCTGAAAAACGACGTAACATCAAAATAATGTACATGCATTACATTTTTATTTAGCATAATACGTTTTTTTGTTATTATCCCTCAAAAAAGAGTCCGAGGACGTCCGTTATGATATTTTATAGCATCTCCGAATTAATTTTAAAAAAATTTTTATTTTGGTGGAAAAAAATCCGGGGGAACTGTACCCGATTGACCGCACGACAAAGTATCATATGCCCTTAATAAACGAAATAAAATTTATATAAGAAATATAGATAATTCAAAAATAAAAATAGAAGTGCGACGGAAACATCTTCTGCAGTAGGAATCCAATGCCTCAAGCCGAACGGACCTCTCCTTTTACCATGTGAAATAGACAACGAGATGCGGTAGAAATGGAAAAGATGGTTCCGAAATCTCGCTTTTTATCGTATATGGCAGACAGAGACCTCTTCATCATTTTGAAACGATAAGTATGACTTGTCGTTGGAAGACCATCGGACTCTCTCAGTCTGCCATACATGATAGAAAGAGAGATTTCGAAACCATCGTTTTGATTTTTATCGCACCTCGTTGTCTACTCACATGGTAGAAAGATAGTTGCACTCGGCTTAAGGCATCATAGTCCAACTGCTGATTGTATGATTTTGAAGTCATTTTTTCATTTTCATGAGCATTATTCAAGGACTTTTCCAGGTTTTATCGAGGTTGAAAAAAATTCAATGACTTCCAGGTGTTCAAGAATTTCCAGGACGCTATCGTGAATTTGGTTATAACGAACTATCTGCTTATTTTATAAACAAATTCAGTAAACAAATGCACATTTTAGGCCTTTATAGGGAGGAAACAAATTATATTATACACAAATTATATTTAAAAAACACATTGCAAGCGTTCATAAGGTACATTAAGCTAGCACCTCCACAATCGAATTTTTGAATTTTTCATAGCTCAGAATTTTGGGCTTTTTTTGGGCTGCAATAAAAATTTTTGGGCTCCTTTACTTTTTTCAAAAAATCAATTTTCTTGTGGAGGTGCCAGCTTACATTAACCCAGCATCTCCACTTCTTTAAATCACTAAATAATAAAAATTCAATTACACCAGATTTTTGGGCTTTTTTTGGGCTCTTAAAATCCGCAAAAAAAATTTTCCCCAAACCAACCCTTAACTTCCAAAATCTACCCCCTTCAAATATTGAAAATTTTCAGTTATTTATTAACAGGATATTTTTGGGCTTTTTTGGGCTCCCAGAAAATACCCACTTCGATTTTTGGGCTCCAACCCTTACAGTAAAAAATTAACCCCATTGTAACACACAGATATGAAATTGTCAAAAAATAACTTTTATTACATTTTACAGCTTGAATAAAGTCTCTGATTTTTGGGCTCCTCGAAAATACACGCTACGGTTTTTGGGCTTCAACCCTTAACGTCAAAAATCAACCCACGTAGATACTACTTTGTCAAAGAATGAATTCTTCTAGAATTTTTCAATGGAAATACAGTCTCTGATTTTTGGGCACCTCGAAAATAACCGATATGATTTTTGGGCTTCAACCCTTAACGTCAAAAATCAACCCCTCTCTTCCACGTAAATACAACTTAGTCTGGAAATAAATTTTTCTAGAATTTTTCAATGGAAATACAGTCTCTGATTTTTGGGCTCCTCGAAAATACACGTCACGATTTTTGGGCTTCAACCTTTAACGTCAAAAATCAACCCCTCTCTACCACGGACATACGAATTTGTCAAAAAATAACTGTTTTCAGAATTTTACAACAGGAATACAGTTTTTGATAATTAGGCTTTCAGAAAATACCCTCTACTGTCTTTGGACTTCAACCCTTAAGATAAAAAATTAACCCCTCTCTATAACGTACATACGACTTTGTCAACAAATAATTTATTTTTGAATTTTACAATGTTAATAGAGTCTTTGATTTTTTGGCTCCTCGAAAATACACACTACGATTTTTGGGATGCAACCTTTAACGGCAAGAATGAACCCCTCTCTGCCACGTAGATATACTGTAAAAAAATATTTATGTAAAATTACAAAGTTTCGGAAAATTAAATATTGTATCACTGTAAATATCACACACTCCACTGTGTGATTTTACAAAAATATGTGAAATTACATCCTCTAGCGATGTAAATAAAAGGATCCTCGAATAGCAGTGTAATATTACACACTCGATGGAAATAAAATTACACGTTCCTTCAAATTTTTGATTTATAATTAATTTAAAATTTAGAATAATAAATCAAATAATATGTGAATACGAAAGCGTCTCTCGTGCTCGTTATTTATCGATGCCTTCATCCTTCAATTTTGGAGCATTTTCATTTTTAATGCGAGGAAATTGACAGCTATGGTTAACTTTTTTGACAGCTTTAACACAAAGTAGACCGAATCCGAGCTATCCCTAATTTGTCTTTTACATTTTCTGCTATTGTAACGGAAAAAATGCGGATACTCAAAACGTATATTTCATATTTTTTTACGGAATATTTAAACATCAATGAAATTGTACGAAGTTTGAGCTTTCGAGTATTTTCGAGGAGCCCAAAAATTAGAGACTGTATTTCTATTGAAAAATTCTAGAAAAATTAATTTGCAGACAAAGTTGTATTTACGTGAAAGAGAGGGGTTGATCTTTGACGTTAAGGGATGAAGCCCAAAAATCATATCGGGTATTTTCGAGGAGCCCAAAAAACAGAGACTGTATTTCCATTGAAAAATTCTAGAAAAATTTATTTGCAGACAAAGTAGTATCTACGTGGGTTGATTTTTGAGGTTAAGGGTTGGTTTGGGGAAAATTTTTTTTGCGGATTTTAAGAGCCCAAAAAAAGCCCAAAATTCTGGTGTAATTGAATTTTTATTATTTAGTGATTTAAAGAAGTGGAGGTGCTGGGTTAATGTAAGCTGGCACCTCCATAAGAAAATTGATTTTTTGAAAAATGTAAAGGAGCCCAAAAATTTTTATTTCAGCCCAAAACAGCCCAAAAATAGCCTAAAATTCTGAGCTATGAAAAATTCAAAAATTTTCGAGGAGCCCAAAAATCAGAGACTCTATTACCATTCAAAAATTGTAGAAAAATTGATTTTTTTGACAAAATAGTATCTACGTGGGTTGATTTTTGACGTTAAGGGTTGAAGCTCAAAAATCGCAGCGGGTATTTTCGAGGAGCCCAAAAATCAGACTCTATTTCCATTAAAAAATGCTACAAAAATTTATTTGCAGACAAAGTTGTATTTACATGGTAGAGAAGGGGTTGATTTTTGACGTTAAGGGTTGAAGCCCAAAAAACGTAGCGGTTATTTTCGAGGATCCCAAAAATTAGAGACTTTATTTCCATTGAAAAAATCTAGAAAAATTCATTTTTTGACAAAGTA
>NC_046662.1:133489127-133493580 GCF_010883055.1 Belonocnema kinseyi
GGGTTAATGTAAGCTGGCACCTCCACAAGAAAATTGATTTTTTGAAAAATGTAAAGGAGCCCAAAAATTTTTATTGCAGCCCAAAAATAGCCTAAAATTCTGTGCTATGAAAAATTCAAAAATTTTCGAGGAGCCCAAAAATCAGAGACTCTATTACCATTCAAAAATTGTAGAAAAATTGATTTTTTTGACAAAGTAGTATCTACGTGGGTTGATTTTTGACGTTAAGGGTTGAAGCTCAAAAATCGCAACGGGTATTTTCGAGGAGCCCAAAAATCAGACTCTATTTCCATTAAAAAATTCTACAAAAATTTATTTGCAGACAAAGTTGTATTTACGTGGTAGAGAGGGGTTGATTTTTGACGTTAAGGGTTGAAGCCCAAAAAACGTAGCGGTTATTTTCGAGGATCCCAAAAATCAGAGACTTTATTTCCATTGAAAAAATCTAGAAAAATTCATTTTTTGACAAAGTAGTATCTACGCGGGTTGATTTTTGAAGTTAAGGGTTGAAGCCCAAAAACCGTAGCGTATATTTTCGAGGAGCCCAAAAATCAGAGACTTTATTCAAGCTCTAAAATGTAATAAAAGTTATTTTTTGACAATTTCATATCTGCGTGTTACAATGGGGTTAATTTTTTACTGTAAGGGTTGGAGCCCAAAAATCGAAGTGGGTATTTTCTGGGAGCCCAAAAAAAGCCCAAAAATATCCCGTTAATAAATAACTGAAAATTTTCAATTTTTTGAAGGGGGTTGATTTTGGAAGTTAAGGGTAGGTTTGGGGAAATTTTTTTTTGTGGATTTTAAGAGCCAAAAAAAAGCCCAAAAATCTGGTGTAATTGAAGTTTTATTATTTAGTGATTTAAAGAAGTGGAGGTGCTGGGTTAATGTAAGCTGGCACCTCCACAAGAAAATTGATTTTTTGAAAAAAGTAAAGGGCCCAAAAATTTTTATTGCAGCCCAAAAAAACCCAAAAAAGCCCAAAATTCTGAGCTATGAAAAATTCAAAAATTCGATTGTGGAGGTGCTAGCTTAAGGACCTGTTCATAAGCTGAAAATCACATTTTTACCTTCTCATCCTAATGAAAAGGTTTTGGTTTTATCTAAAAAATGACTTTCGCGGATTCCATGAAATGTCGACGTTGTTAGATTCCCTGAGTCAAAAAAAATAGTTTTTACATCCGTGTCTGTCTGTCGTCATTGTTGTCGTTGTTGTTGTCGTTGTAGCTTGTAAACACTGTAACATGTGAACGAATTATTCAATTCTATTTTCCTTTAGCACACTTTAAATGGATATGAAAAGAAAGGTAGAGTTCGTTACCTAGCTTTCCTTGACTAAATTTTAAAAAGTTAGAGCATTTTGAAAATGGTTGAGACCACTTTTTAATATTTGAAAATTCTTTTGACAGCTATTTATAGTAGACCAAAATACGAACAATTTATCCTAAATACTTTTTTTGATCAAATAAAAATGACCAAAGTTATAGCATTTTAAAAATCCAAAAAACCAAACGAAAATGAAAATTTGAAACCAAGTAAAGCGTGATATGGGAAGATGTCAAGGAAATAAAAACTTTACTTTTGTAAGGCCCTACAAGAATGTCTAAACGACTTTTTGACTTTTGATTTAAAAAAATTGAAAATTAAAATTTTGATCGGACAATAAATAATGAATTATTACATTCTCATCCTGATGAGAAGGTTTTGGTTTTATGTGAAAAATGACTTTCGCGGATTCCGTCAAATTTCGACGTTTTGAGACCCCCTGGGTCAGAAGAACCGACGTAACAACTATTTTACGTCGGTGTCTGTCGTCTTTGTCGTCTGTAAACACGGTAACATTCGAAGGAATATTATTGGATTGCATCGCCCTGATGCACAATTTATGAGGATATGAAAAGCAAGGACGAGTTCGTTGTTTAGCTTTTTTTGAAGAAATATTACAAAATTAAAGGATTTTGAAAATTTTTAAGATCACTTTTTTTTAATATTTGAAATTTTGTTCGAAAGCTATTTATAGTAGATCAAAATACAAACAATTTATCCCCATTACTTTTTTTTTTAAATAAAAAAGACCAAAGTTATAGCATTTTCAAAATTCAACAAACCAAACGAAAATGACCATTTGAAGCCTCGAAAGCGTGATATGGGACAAAGTCAGAAGAAGAATAACGTTACTTTTACGAGGCCCAACAAGATTGTCTAAACAACTTTTTAAATTTTGCTACCAAAAATCGAAAATTCAAATTTTGATCGCAAAAAAAATCTGATGAAGAAGCAATAACTCCCTTTTGTTCTAAAACAAAGCAACATACGAAAAGAGATAGATCGACAAAAATTGTGCACGTAAAAAAGAATAACAAAGAACCCCGCACTAAATGTATGGGAAAATGGCTTTCGGTGGATTTAGCTGAAACTTTGTAATTTTTAAGGTTATAAGTGCCGGATGAAATATCCTAAAAAAATCCAAAAAAATGGACAGTTTTAGCGCAATGCGGCGCTAAGCGCTCAAGATCAGTAAATAAATTTAATTACAACAGATTTTGTTACAAAAGCGATGTCAACATAGAAATCACGGTTCAGATCGTGGTCTGTCATATTTTCGCCTACACCGTTGACTCATGCAGCGCGCTTCTCAAAACGATCAAATGCTAAGCGCCCAAGATTTTAACTTGACTAATTAATCACTTCTTTAAAGGCAGAAATGGTACCCAAAGTAGCATTAGTAACTAGTGCGCACATTCCGATAATAACAGTGTACCCTTCGCAAGAGGGCCGAATGCTAAGCACCCATGGTCAGCGAATAGAACCAATCCCAGTAGCTTTTACGAAATATTAAACTATTTCTGGCTCTTTATTCAGGTTCGCTTGTTCACCTCTATTAGCAGCGTCTACAATCCTTTGTAGCAAGGAAGTTTGAGGATACTTTACGTGTTGCTGGTGACGTGCATAACCCAGGAACCATAAATGTTTGTAATATGTGCGCAAGTGACAAGAGTTCTGGCCCCTGACTTACATGTGCAGTAATAACCGAGAAGCGTTTCGTTATTGTCTGGTCCTATGTCATCGATCTCATTGAGCGCTATCCACATCTGGTACCTTGTCGCATTTCGGAAACGATAAAATACTCGTACTCTGATCAAACCAGGTTCATTAAGTAGCGTATCTAGTTGAAACTCCTCATCTTCTTCCTGTTGCAGCTTGTCTTAAACGTAAGATGGGGCAAGTTCTACTTGATATACGCCAATTGTTATGTCGCGTATTTCTTCCAATGTAAGACGAGGAAATTGTGGTACTTGATGTTCATACAGGCGATTCCAATTTGCATTTCCGTAGTGCTATATATTATCTTGTAAGCTCTGCTGTAGCGCCTTGCATCTCGATAACACGATGGTATCGATTAATTATGGCACCAGCAATACGAAAGAAGTCCCTTAGACTGCGTACATGAGCCATCGGAATGTTTTTCTCGAAGAACTTGAAAATGGACTTTATGTGGCCATTTCTGGATTCCACTATCCATCTAGATTTCGTTATTAGCCGAGCTTCGTTTGCTTCTTCCGTTACCAATTGACTCTGTCCTTGTTAGAGAAATGGTGGTATCTTGGACACAATTCCTAAGCGTTCTAAAAGTGGTTGGGCATCTCTATATCCACGGTCCTCTATAAAAATATCACCAATGTTGAAAAATTCTCTTATAGCTTCCGCATCTCTTTCAAATTCGTTAATGAGCATTTGTGCGTCATTGTTTTGCGAGTCATTGTTTGCAGAATGACTGTCGAAGTACGCGAAAGTTACTGCTCTCCTGCATGTAAGCATAAGTTCCATCGATGATAGCAATAGCTCTGGGAATTTCTGGTTTTGGATTATAAAGTTCATTGGCGAATGATGTCACGTGTCTTTCAATGAATTCCTTTGCTTATCGCATTAAATCCAATGTTACCAGACACAAATCGCTGCAGTAAAGACTCTCTTACAGTAGAAATGGCCATGCTTGTAGCTTGCCGGCTCGAATAATGAAAAATCACTTTTAGAAATTCATCAGAAAGACCTTGACGCATTTTGCAAAGGAAAGTCAGCAGATCTTTTTTCCTCGCGTATCTGGCACCATGTCCATATAACTGCGGAATAGGATCACAAAATGCATACAATTCTCTAAATTGTTCTTTTGTTACAGGAGCAATAGCTTCAAAATCTTCATCAGTGAAACAATCCTCATTATTAAACGCCACGGCCGCATGAACATTTGCTTCGTTACGAAGTTGATGCAAAAACAGAAGTAACTGCTGTTCCGGAATCCTATACGGTCTATTAATCGCTTGTAGTCCAGGAAGCAAAGGGGGTAAGAACATTTAGTCTTAAACAGCCTGGGTCACGTTGGAGCTCCTCTATCTCATTGCGAATCGATTGATTGCAATTGAGACATAACCTACTCTCATCGGCGACTTCAAGTGGT
>NC_046662.1:133493680-133509303 GCF_010883055.1 Belonocnema kinseyi
ACCCTAAGAACACGGAGTGACCCAAGGACAACCGCCTTCTGCATTTTTCCCGCAAGTGTTCTAGCATATTGTTGACACGCAGGGATGCTTTTTAGGCCATTAACGAGTGACAGCTTGGCACCTCCAAGAGCGCCGATGATAAGGACGATTAGTTCAACAGAATATTCCGGGTACAATCGTTGCAACTCCCTTATAAGGTCTCGATACCTCTCTTTCTTTTCATTATCCTTAGCTATGGTGTTTTTGTCAGCTGGTGCCGAAAATTCGATAACGAACATGGTTCGCTCCTCGAAGTCAAGAAGAACCATGTCAGGCCTCGAGTGAGCAACAGAAACAATTGTCGAGAATATAAAGTTCCAGTATATGCGGCACTTCCCATTCTCGACCATTGACTCAATTTCCCTAGGAGCATTTAGAGGAGCGGTATTAATGTGAATGCCGTAGGAGTGACAGAGATGGTAATAAAGCACTCTTAGTGCCGCATTGTGCCTTTGAAATTGTCCGCGACTGCCTATTTATTTTTGTAACCATATTCAGCAGAAACCCTTGGTACAGAGACCATCTATCCGCAACCCGAGGACGCGTTCGGTGGCTTTGTCATAGGCCCTTCGGTTTGATTCTAGAGGAATCAAAACCGAACCGAACCGAATATATATATATATATGTTTAATATAATAATAAGTGGATGCCGAGGTTTCAACTTTTTTTAAGTCATTAGGCCTATTTTCAGTTCGACGCTCATTCTGAAGTCGTTCGCTTTTTGCTTTAAAAAGTGACAGTCGTACATCATGCAGCATTCACTCATTATTTCCATCGACGACGGTATGTTTGTCTGTCATTTCTTTTGTGAAAGGCCTTTGAAAAAGTGATTTCTTAGTCAAGTTCAAATCTTCTGCGCTTAGCGTTTGCCCGTTCTGAGAAGCGCGCTATATGAGTCAACGGTGTTGACTCATATTGTCATTGGTTTGGCTAAACATGTTACTGACTTCTTAATGTGTGTTTCGTATACAGACATCGCTTGTGTCGCTAAAGCTACTAGGATTGGTTCTATTCACTGATCATGGGCGCTTAGCGTTCGGCCCTCTGGCGAAGGGTACACTGTTATTATTGATGTGCGCACTAGCTACTAATGTTACTTTAGATACCATTTCTGTCTTTAAAAAAGTAATTATTTAGTCAAGTTCAAATCTTGGGCGCTTAGAATTTGATCGTTTCGAGAAGCGCGCAATATAACTCATTGGTTTGGTTAAACATATTACTGACTACTTTCTGATGCGTGATTCTTATAGTGACATCGCTTTTGTCGCTAAAGTTACTAGGATTGGTTTTATTCGCTGATCTTGAGTGCTTAGCATTCCACCCTCTTGCGAACGGTAGAATGTTATTATCGGTATGTGCACACTAGTTACTAATGTTACTTTGGGTACCATTTCTGCCTTTAAAGAAGTGATTAATTAGTCAAGTTAAAATCTTGGGCGCTTAGCGTTTGATCGATTTGAGAAGCGCACGATATAAGTCAACGGTGTAGGCGAAAATATGACAGACCACGATCTGAACCGTGATTTCTATGTTGACATCGCTTTTGTAACAAAATCTGTTGTAATTCGTTTTATTCACTGATCGTGAGCGCTTAGCGCCGCATAGCACTAAAACCGTCCATTTTTTTGGATTTTTTTACGGATATTTCATCCGGCACTTATAACCTTAAAAATTATAAAGTTTCCGCTAAATCCACCGAAAGCCATTTTCCCATACATTTAGCGCGGGGTCCTTTTGCAGGAATTACTTTCTTGTAGAATGAGTAGTTTTTGTTTTGTTTTAGAAAAACAACATTAAAAATAACGAAATTATATTTGTGTACAACGATATAAGTTACGAGAATAAGTGAGAAAAAATGTATTCAACCAAAAAAGATCTAAAAATTTTTATGAATATTTTTTTGATAGGAAGCGTAGTTTTTCTTTGAATTTTAAAAAAAAGATTAAAAATAAAGAAATTTTAAATACAAAGCAATGAGAATAAGAATGTTTCAATTTCCATGCATATTGTGAATTGTAATGATATAAATTTATTGAAATGATACATGTTTGAGCGCAGCTAAAAATAAAATTTAACGCAAAATAGGAAACAAATGTTAAAGTAATCATAATAAATACAATTTGTACTTTATTTTGCAATATCTAAATACGCAATCCCAGGCAGTGATACATAAGAAATGTATTGTATTTGATAGAAAAGTGTTCAGCATAATATCCCAAATTTCACATATTGGGAAAAAAACGAGCGCAAAGCGCGAGAAGCAACAATCGCGCGCCCCAGATTGACAGATGAATGTAGAATTTATCGTACCTGGGCTGATTTAACGTATAATAAAGGATTAACATATAACACAGCTATTCAGAGCTTTTGACTTGGAGCACAATAGATAGAGACAAAAGGAAGATGCAGAAAAGTATCGGACTTCAAGTGAGTGACGAAAGAGTGGAAAAGGCCACTTTATTTTTAAGCTGAAGCTGTGCAATACGCTCGCGAGTTTTACTCAGGCGTACTGAAGTATCATTACTTTTATTGTCACTAAGCAGGGAGACCCCCTTCTCGTAAACTACATAGTTCAAATTCCAGAGATCAACATCTTCAGGGAGTAAGTCAAAGAGAGCAGTATTAACTTCAGCTCATTTATCTATGCTGAGAAAAACATTTTTGGTGGATTTTTGACCTCCTAGTTCTCATGTTAGTATTGGCTATCCTCAAAGGTGGTCTTGCTGGAACGGGTGGTATGTTAGCTGGAGGATTTTGCTCTTGTCCTTGAGTAAGAAGTTCATATACCCCTTTGCGTAAAAAATATACTACATAAATACTGAGGCGTTTTTTGAGCATATCCCAAGTGCATATTGACATAACGTTCATGTAACCCAGTGGCCGGAAAAATACTGCCGCGCGGCAGACCTAGCTGCCACGACAGGTCCAGTCCAAATCTCGTGACAGTACCTGCTTATCACATACTTGGCAGTTACCACTGCCCAGTGGTACTGTGGCAGTACAACATACTTACTTGGTCGTGGGAGGGGAACAGTTTAAGTTGGGCTCCGAAACACCAACAGCAACAGCTTTAAGTAATTAGAGAAAACTTTTTTCTCTAGAGGTACCGGTCCCACGACTCTCCGGAGAGGATAGAGTTCACCGCATGGGGCACCGAGGCTGTTTCAGAGTGCGAGGCGGGAATTGAACCCTCAAGCCGACGGAGTGGATCCAAAGCCTACGCTTTAGCCCTTACGACCATCGCTCCACTAAGTACAAGTTTAGATGTATTTAATCGCAAAAAAATCACAGATTTTGAATTTCAGATTTATAAATCGCTAATATAAAAAAATTCAACCCATCTCAAGAAAAACGTAGCGTTGATGAACAAAGGCAGGCAGCCGAAATAAATTTCTTAGGTCAAGCCTGCCCTTACCTGAAAAGTGGGCAAAAAGTTTACCCGCCACTGATGTAACGTGAGCATGTATCCTCGTCGCGGCGGTGAGCTTTATTTCCAACAGGTAAGGATGTTATAGGTTAATTTAATACTTACCGCTGCTATACATAAGCAGTAGTCGCGACCGCTAGAGGTGACAACAGTCACCTCTGTATGGTTTCTTAGAGCTACCATGTGGCACTCCACTTGTGTTTAGTTCCTGACTTCCTGATGGTCGAGGAATAAAAGGCCAATAACTTGATTGAACACACTTCAAAAGATCCTTACAGCTGTCCGAAACAACAGGATTGTTGAAAGTATTGCGCCTGTGTGGAAAGAGATGTACGAACAACGTGAAACACAAAAAGGTGTTGAAGGCTGCCGAGAGAACCTGCTGATTAAGAGATGCGTCTACAAAGTCGCAGCAGCCCATCAGCGCGTCCTGTCAATGGCCTGGATTGTCCACCGGAAAGCTTTTGATTCAACATCTCACAGAATATCATGTCTGCTGGAAAGCTTGAAGGTTCATCCACACATAGTGAGATGCAAAGATTAATGACCCTTTGGAAAACTAGATTTACTATCTCCTCTGGAGAATATCGTGTAAAAACAAACGTAACCTTTCAGAAGGGCGTCTTTCAGGGCGCTCAACGAAATTCTTCTCGATACTTCGGTGGCGATACTAAACATCGAGAGAATCAGGTCACTCGTGTGTTTTATATGAATGACCTAAATATCTATGCTTCTGATAAAATCAAACTTCAGAATGCTTTAAATTTCGCTAAACAGTACACAGAAGAGATTCGTATGGACTTTGGATTTGACAAATATGCCAACATTCATCTGAAGAAAGGAAAAATAATTCGCGTTCCCAAGGACCCTGAGCTTGTGGGTATAAGTGTTATTCGATATCTTGACACTTGAGAGACCCATGCATACCTGGGTATTCCTCAAAGCGGCATTCAGGACGTAACATCAGTGAAGGAGTCTCTCCGAAGCAGATACAAGCACCTTCTTCGGAAGATTTAATCTGTCGGCATCGAAAAAGGTATCCGCGACTAACATGCTTGCCGTACCGGCTATACTGTAATCGTTTAGGATAGTTCAATCGACGAAGAACGAGATTAAAGCCCTTGAAATCGGTACTCGTAAGATCATTCATATGCATAAGAGCTTGCATATCAAATTTTCTGTTCCACGATTATACATCTCAGGCCGCTAAGGCGGACGCGGACTTCTGAATCTCCAGTGTCTTCATAACAGTCTTTGTCAAAATAGCAAACTTTTGCTATTCTCAGATCATCAAAACCTAATTCAGGTACAAAGTGTTTTATTTTTACATCCCAGGATGGTGTCATTTCCACCTCAGTATACTGTGGCCAAATTTTATGTCAAGAAGTTCTCAGCGATAGGTGCAGAGCCTGTCATGCACATCCTGAGTACCTAGAACACATACGATCTGGGTGGTCCACCCGAACGAAAACTACGTATCTCTAAAGGCATAATTCAGCCCTAAGAGGGCCTTATTACCATCTTTGTCGGCATTAGAGTGTTTGTTACAATCCTGCCCAGCCGAAAGCCGCGAGGCAGATAAAATCAATTATCCAAAACGAGAAATGTCCAATTTTCTAGAACTACAATTTTCAGACAACAGTCTCCATTGCACACTCGAGGCCTGACATCACTTTCTAAGAGTTCAAGAAACGAATTATATTCGTAATCGAATTATCGGCTCTGGGCGACTACAACACCACTGCCAAGGAAAAGGAAAAAGAGGATAGGTATCAAGACCTCAAGAGAGAGCTGATACAACTGTACCTAAAATGTTCGATTAAAGCAGTTATCCTTGTGATCGGTGCTTTAGGAGGTTCTAAACTATAACTGTTTCGTGTCTTCAAGAAACACGAGAGTTTCGCCGGACTGTCAATGTAGTTTCATCGTGTGCTGTGGCCACCCATCTCAAGGCTGTGAGACGTAGTCATAGGTGTGATTCATCGTGTTTCTACTTGGAGACGGTGTCATTTTATTAATTAAAAATTTCGTTTTAAATGCAAACAGTATTACAAACGAAGACTATATTTATATTGTTTAAATGAATATCACATATCTTGCACATTCGAGCAAGGTATAATAAATGGTTGTTTTTTTCTTGACGAATAGAACTTGTGTAATTACCTTCCCGGTACGCGTGAATAATTTGCGTATGTTAACACATTTTTTTCGGCATAAAATGACAATATTTCAAGGCTTGTTGTGAGCTTTAGATATGATTGTGTAACTTGACATTTTAAAGAGACCTTCTTGAGACTATGGAGAACAGATATCTAAAAAAAATGAGTTAAAGTTTAATTAACTCTGAGAAAAGAGTAAGAAAAAGCACCTGAAGTTCTGAACGTTAAAATGAACGAAATATTTTTTGACATTTCTATTTTACCCATAAATATTGCTTCAACTGTAAATTGAATTATGCATTATAATTTGTTTTCAATAATAACAAATTTCAAATATAAATTAACAAACATTTTTGCACTTTTCCTGGTTTGCAAAGTTATTAGTAAGAAATTTGGTTCAATTTAACGTTCAGAACTTCCATCACATAAAAAGCTTATGAAAAATGACATATTTAAGTTTAATAACGGCTGAAGGAACTGCAAGTGGACGTCTGCAAAAAAAACCTCGGTTAATCCGCTCATTGTGCACCGTGCTGCGGTCCCAAGCTACAGTCACTGACAATGAGTTGAATGGCATGAGAATGAGTAGAATGGCAGAGTACTAATAAGTTAATAAATCTATAGCTGCTCTCTGGATCAAACCTGCTGCTGGTGCTAGTTGATAAATGTATGTATCGAGATAGGAGAAGTTGCAGATGAATGGAAAAAGGCGATTATCGTCTAATATACAAGAGAAAGATCAAATATAAGATAAGCATATTAACGAGGGTATGAAGGTTATCGATATAGCAGGATCCACTATCAGAAGTAAAAATGTATGAGTTAAAGCTAGAAGAACAATATATAATTCTATATTTACAACCACTGTATCGGACAGTAGCGAAACCCGGGCCTCCCAAGAAAAGTTTAGGAGTAAACTTATCGCGATTGACATGAAATTCCTGCGCAATATATGCGGTAAAACTGTAATGGACAAAATTACTGACGTAGAAATTGTCAGGGAATGTAGTAGGTATAGATGAGACCCTATTTGACTGCATGAAAGAAATTTGTTAAGATGGTTTGGGTATGTTAAGAGAATAAAAGATGAACGGAAGAATGGATAGAATGTTTGAATGAGACTCTAATTCGAAGAGATATAAGAAACTACATAGGATGTCCCTGAACCAAGAGTCCGGACTTATATGAGTAGAAAAATAACAAAATAAAAAATCCAAAATTTATTTTCTAAAAATCAGTTGAAGTTTTAGTTTTCCAGTTATAAAATAGTTAAGCTGAATCAATTAGGAGCATGGTATGAATAGTCGTATGTGAATGAGCGGGAGTAGGAGAAATTGGAACTAATTTTTTAAAAGGAATTTCTGACTTATTTATTTTTATCATTGTACAGCTTTATAAGTCCGGAAACTTGAATTTGGGACATCCTGTAGAAAAAAAGAGCTTGCATGAGGTAATGCAAGGTGAAAAGTGTCAGTCGAGTGAATAACGCCTGACACGAAAGAACTTGGATACTAATTGGCCCGAAAGCCTGGGGTGATTGCTTGAGAGATTAATCAGCGACTTGGTCGGAGCAGTGTTCCGAAACAAACGTGTTATTTAAATAAACAACACGAGAATTCCAGATTTATATAAAAATCTACTCTAACTAATCTAACCATTAATGAATTAAGAGCTGCCGATATTATTAAATGATATGTTTTATTATCTAATACCTTAATAGTTAGTTTAATCGTTTTTAACTACCGACTAAACATTTGCTATATTTGTTTAACCATTTTTTTCTAATTAATTTAAAAACACGTATAAAAAAGCAAATACCAATGTAAGTAAGCAATAAGTGGTATATTTTAAATAAATCTAACTTCTTAAAATGTACACATGTGTTTTTCTTCACTCCACCCAAACTTGAATCATATTAGTTATTTTAAATAAAGAGGAGACTCGACACATGTTTTAAGATCCTAACAGTTCATTTTAGGTTTATAATATTTCAATATCTGCTTCTCCTTCTCCTCTTCTTCCTCCTCCACCCCCTCCTCATTGAACTTTATTAATTTGAATACTTCAGCAAATTTAAAAAGATTTTTAAATTTTCAGATATGAAAAATAAAAAATTCAAACAAAAAAATTAACCTTCAAAAAAATAGTTTGATTTTAAAACAAGAAATATTAATTAAAAACCATTAATGTAATATTGGGTACTTAAATCCAGTACGATTTTGGTTTCAAATGAGAAACTGTTGAATTCATCTAAAAAGAAAAAGCTTCAAAAAAATTGTTGAAGCTTTAATCAAAAAGTATTTTTTTTAAGTAGTTGAATTTTAAACCAAGAATGTTAAATATTTTCCATAGAAGAGGAGTTTTCTACAAAAGAGTTTAATTTTTAAACTCGAAAATATAAATTGTCAATGGAAAAGTTACTTTTCAACGAAACAGTTACTAACAAAATTAATTTTCTAACAAAAAAGATGAACTTTCAATTAAAATAATGAATTTTCAATTTTAAAAAATGAATTTTCAACAAAGTTGTTTAACTAATAGTGTAACTCTTAAAATAGTAGATGAATATTTAAACAAAAAATATAAATTCTCAACGAAGACAATGTTCTTCTTAAATATAAAGGAGTTAAATTCATTTGAAAAGATGAATTTTTATTTTTTATTATTAGAGGATGATCATTTATTAAGCTCAGAGCAGAATGCAGCACCAAGAGTGGAGATGATTCTAGTACATAGGAAAAAGGAATTACCTACAGTTTCTTTAGTTGTTGCTGTTGATGGGAAGCCGATGTGCCACTTTATTTTTACATCTAAATTTATTATTTTCTGTACCTACACGGAGAAAAAAATAACGCGGAATTAGTGTTGGTGATCCACGCGAATTAACATAAGTTACGCTTCCCCACGCTTCCCCATGCCATACGAACAGGTTGATGTTCTGCCGCCGCGTGTTGTCGCGTTTTTCAATTATAATTGTGATGTCATTAATTATTGTATAATATATGCTGGACTGAAAATGTAAGCAGTGAGGATGGACGATTTTATGCAACGTACATTAGAAGATTGGAGGTTAGAGAATTGTATACAAAGATTTCAAAATAAGTATTATAGTTGGCTTTATAACCTGCAAATTCATAACCTATACGTTACCAGATATTTGTTATTGATCATTTGAAAACAAAAATATAAAAGATATATATAGCTTTTGCATTTTTTCTTTTATTTGTAATCTTTTGTCTTCATTATTTGTATTCTTTTCGACATTTATGCAACTATAGACTGGTTAAACGGCACTCCTAAGTCTTAATAATGTAAATTTTCTTGAATAAATAACTTTGAAAAATTATACCCTTTTAAACTAAGCTTAACTATATTCCTTCCAAAATCAATTTCCACCAATTTTTTCTGTCATTTTTTTCTTCGTTTTCCAGGAATCGAGCGAAGGGTTACGGTCACGGTAAGTTACGTCTTATCGCCGTTCACGCCGGGGGGTCTGAACCTTTTTACTCGAATTTCCAATACATTTAATTTCCAATTTCAATTTTATTTTTAATTGAGAAAGTGAATCAAATTTACCTGCAAATTGAAGCTGTCATAAAAGTTTTAAATTGGAGGAAAAATTTGGAAAATTTTAAATGAAAATTCATTAAAAAAAAAGAAAAACGACTGTCGCCAAAATCTTCTTCGTTCTCCTTTATCTTGTACAAACTTTGAGTTAAAATTAAAAAATAATTTACCTAATTTGCTGGAAAGATTTTATGTTGGTTTTATTAAAAAATTGTAATACTTTTAAATGAAGAGCGGATTGAAGCTACTGTGACGTTAATTCAACTGCTTAATAGAAGCTTTCAAACTTCAAAGCTTTCATACAAAAAATTTTTAATATAGGCGATTTAAGAATTTAAAAAATTTCAGTAGAGAGGCTATTTGTATCAGTGAAATTTCACTGATTCATATTTAGAGAGTAGACCATTGAGTCATAAATCTATTCAAATTTATGAATCCTTAATTTTTTAAACTCTTCATTCAAAATTCTTTAATTTTGATGATTTAATATCAAATTTTCTTCTTTTTAGAACAGTTAGAATTGAAAACTTGACTTTTGATTTCCGAAATCATCAAAAGTCAACAATTGTAATTTATGAATCTTCAAATTTCAAGAGATTTCATTTGTACTTTTTCGAAATTTAAATTGTCAATCTTTTAAATTAAAGAGTTTTTTATTTTGAGAATTTAGAATTACAAATTCGGTAAGTTTTTAGTTTTACAATTAAAAATTCTATAATTTTCACAATTTTTATTTGAAATTTCTTAAGTTTCGAATTCTTAGAATTGATAACTTTGACTCATCTTTAAAATCATTAAAATATAAGGATTTTAGTTTAAATATCTTCAAGATGAAGCAGTTGTCGATTGTAACTCTTGCACACTACATATCGTTCAATTGTCATTATTTTAAAATTCAAGAGTTCTTGGTTTTGACAATTTGCAATAAAAAATCCTCTAATTTAAGTTACTTACTTTCAAAATTTCTTCTCTTTGGAAGTTTTAAAATTGAAAATTGCAACTAATACCACTAAAAACATTCTGTTATCTGTGTTTAAATGTTAATTTCTGTCTTTATTTCTAGTTCTTGCTTGCATAAAATCTTCTATTAAAATGCAAGGTGCAAATTACTGAAACTCAATTGAAATTGAATTTAAATTTGAATTTAATTAAAGAGGAGGTAGATATTTTAATATTTATTCAAATATATGATTAGTTATTATATTTGAAAGCACTTTTAATTGAAACATTCATTTCATTTTGATAATTACTTCTAATAATAACAATAATAATTATTCTTTTTCAATAGTATTACATAAAATTATATTCACTGATTAAATTAAATTCAATGAGAACAGAAATGAATTGAAATTGTTCTCGTGCAATAGGACCAAAATCGTTTACAATAAATATATATAGAGAAAGAAATCATCTTTAGAATAAAAAATACGTGTCACTGAAATCTATACTTTATATTTTAATTACAAAAATTTATTTTAATCTTAATACGTTCACCTTCTATTTAAATTGAATTTTTATAGTTCAAGTAAACTAGAATTTGAGTTGTAGAATTTGACAATTGTCCATTTAAATTTTTCTTATTCTTATTATTTCATTCAAGAAATAATGAAATATGCCACATTTTTATATAAAAATATTTTTATTTACGGTAATTATTATAAAACTTGCAATAAAATATAGTAATTGCTTAATTCTTACACCTTTCAAGTATTATATTAATTTTTTTTATTAATTTTGTAACTACCTATTAATCACTAAGTATTAATAGATAACATAGTCATATTATAGCTTATTTCAATAAATATTTATTAAAGAAATTTGAACAACATCATCTAAACATTTTATCATTATACATTGTATCAATCGTGTGAAATATATAAATATTATTCAATAAAACGTTTATATTTATTTTTATATTATTAAATCAAACGCTGATATATTTTTTTCTAATTGTATTTCAGTTATGGAAAGGATAATGTCTTCCAAGCCCGGCGCGGCGGGAGGTATAATGACCGTGAAGGGCTAGAAACCAGTCGAACGACAAGATTTATTAGGGCCAGTTTGACCTAGTCTTTTGACTGCCACTGGCAGCCAGTGCAGCCAATGGCTGCCTTTTGGTGAGCCCTGGGGTACGTGCACCTCCAATGCTACTTTCTAAAGCCATGCTATGACTGCCGTGTTTGTGTATGCTGTAGTAGCGGTAATCTGCTGACTGGGCGATTCATGCTATAATGGCAGGACTTTTCGGCCACAGCGGCCGGACTTTTTTCTCCGTGAACTTAAGAGGGCTAGAGACACCCGTGGGAATTCTGATTTGAGTGTGCGAGAGAGACAGAAATATGATAAGCACGCCCCAAAAGGTGGAGCTTTTGAGTGGAAAAAAATTTTCCACAGCTAATCACAGTTGGAATATTTTCAGAAAAAGGGTACACAGTCAAAAAAGTGTGAAAAAAATTTCCTGCGAGAAAGTAATAATCAGGGGACCGTCAGCCAGATTCAGGCATTGTCTGAAAAACGGTAACCTTGCAGCAGGTGGTAGTTTGTCGAGCGGACGGTTTTTGGCCTCGCGAGACCCTCACATTGTTTGAGATTAGACACAACGGATAAAAATGAGAATCTTGTACAATACTCATTAATTATTTTTTAATGTACTGCATTAGCTTCGTTATATTAGTATGACTTAATCAAAAAAAGATTTTTAAAAATCGGTCAATATTTTCAATGTTACTTGATCGTTAAAGCTTTATTTTCCTAACTCTTTTACTAATCCAGGCATTCCACATAAGTTATAATTATTATCAATGGTTTTACATACCTATTTTTACATGCCTATTTTTTTGTAAATTTGTGAAATAATCATTACTTTTGTTGTTGTTACTATAATACCGTTTTCTATGAAAAAAGTGACTCCTAAATGTATGTATCATTCGATTCAGAATTTCAAGAAACTTGCAAATTCGTTGAACGTCAGGGTTTGAAATTTTGAAAATGCTCCATTTGAATTTTCATCTAATCGAAACATTTCATTGGGATAATTTTGAAAATAATTTCCGGGCCTATCATTATTATTTTACAATTAGAGAGTAAGATTGCAATAGAAAACACTTTTTTTGTAATGTTTTGAGAAATTTGAGGAGTTATTTCTCGACTCGTAATGATAAACAACTTTTCTTAAATAAATATGAAAAAAACAGAGATCAACGAAGTATGTGCACGGAGTAAATTAAAGGCAAGTAACTAACAATCTTGACGGAAGTTGCAAAAATTTGCTAAAAATACTTCTCTGACGTTCAACGGATTTGCACGTTTCGTGAAATTCTGAATCGATTAGTATATACTTTTAGGAGTCACTTTTTTCATAAAAAAATGGTATTATATTAACAATAAACGTAGTCAAAGTTACCCTACTTTTTAAGAATTATTTCTCGGCTCGTAATGATTATTTCACAAATTTACAACATTAATCACATCTGTTGACTTTTCATCTGCAAGTATATGTACCTATCTAAACAAATTACTTCAATAAATATGAAAAAACAGAGGTCAAGGAAGTATATGCACGGAGTAAATTGAAGGCTGAAAAAAGGCGTAACCTCAAAATCATGCACATGCATTACATCTTTATTCAGCACAATAACATTTTTTTGTCATTATCCCTCAAAAAAAAGTCCGGGGATCTCCGTTATGATATTTTATAGCATCTCCGAATTCAGTTTTTAAAAATGTTCATTTTTGTGGAAAAAAGCCGGGCGAACTGTGACCGATTGACCACACGACGAAGTATCATATGCCCTTAATTACATTATTATCGAATCCTCCTCCTCCTCTTTTTCTATTTATGTACAACTAGAAGCAAAGTCAACTTATCTAATGGTGGCGCACTTTATTTTAATTTTTGTTAATGCATTTTCCCGTTTTAGTGAAACAAAGTCGCTTTTACTTTATTGAAAAAGTTGAATCAACTATATACCAATACTTCATATTAATATATCTCCTTTTTTGTCGCAATTTTCTAGAAGTTTCTACTATCGGCGAGAAAACTACAGGTATCTGCCTTTGAAGCTTAACAACTTAGAAAAAAAAAATGCTAGCGTAATAAAAAAATAATCATATGAAAGCTAAACGTGTTCTACGTAGATGAGCTTAAAGGCGTTTATGTAAAAAAATTATGTGCTCTGCAGACTGAAAAATGAAAAAAAGTAAGTATTTTCGAGTACATTTAAGAACAGACAAGTGTAGAGCATTACTTATTATACAAGGAGCAATGGGAAAAATTTGTAAAAATTCATGAGTATGAGGAAAACAATTGTGAACCAATTGCATTTGAGAAATTTGACAAAAAATAGAAATTGTTGCTTAAAATTACAATTTTTTCTTCTGTTATTTTCATTACCCGGCCAATAAGTATTTTGGAGTATATTTTACACACGGTACTTAGTAAGCTAATCCCTCTGTAAGTATTGCAGTCGCTTTTATCTCCCTTTCTTTTGTATATTGGTACGATAATCGCTTTTTTCCAATCGACTGGGACGTCTCCCATCTCGAAACATAAAGGACCCCGCACAATTGACATTAAAATCCGGCCCCGGTCAAATTGGCAGAAATTGCAATATAATATAGTTCAAAGCCTCCTGATCAAAAAATCCTAATGGGTACTAAACCAAAAAATTAAAACTTTTCTAGATAGGTGGGACTGAATGCGAAAAATATGACCACAAGCGAATCTAATGTCCCACTTGAAACTTGAAGATGAAGTGCAGATTTTTCAATAAACTGTGATCAGCACAGTCACTGACAATACTAGAATCACTGGTAACGCCGGTCGAGCTAATAAGGGCAACACAATGGCGCTGTCCTGGTAATAATAGGCGAAACTATGGCTGTAGATCAGTCCAATTACACAGCCACACAAAGTGTGCGGATCTAGTAACAAGACACACGTATTCCTATGGATTTTGGGGCGCTGAATTCAAATTCGGTATCAAAAATCACCCATCACGTCATGGTTGAGTCATAACCTCAAAAAATGACGAGAAATCATGCACTAAGGCAAATAAATTTCAAAGTAATGCCAGTGATGCAAATTTTCACTTCAAAAACATGTCGACAACTGTGAAGGATCAGTCCTTGCCGGATATCAACTTATTTAACATAACTTTACCCAACAGAAACTGACCTTACCTAACCTGAATTAACAGAAATTTATTGAACTACACGTAAAGCTCTGGAAGCATATTTTCCCAGTAGCAAATGTGTGCTACATCGAATGGGTCAACTCGAGCCTAAACTAGAAATAAATCTAACCTAGCCTAACCTAATCTCACGAAACACAATTAAACTGATTGTGCTGTCCCGTTGTGTTTGCGGTACCGTTTGAATCAGCTTGGGCTTAACCTGCAAAGAGGTCAAACCTATCCTAACCTAAAAAAACCTAACCTAACTTAACTTCACGTAACACAATTAAACTTATTCTGTTGTCCCGCTGTGTTTGCGGTACCGTTTCATTCAGCTTCGGCTTAACCTACATAGAGGTTTAAACTATTCTAACCTAACAAAACCTGACCTAACCTAACCTAGCCGAACGAAATTCAACCAAACGTTCAGCTATGTAAGCGTACGGTTCTCAGTCTTAAATATGTGCTATATTTAATAGGTTATCTCGATCTTAACCTACAAATGAATCTAACTTAACAGAACCTAACGAAATTTTGCTTAACGCAACACAACTTAACTTTAGTGTTTCCGTAGGAACACAATAAAATTCAAGTAGATTCTACTTGTAAATCTAAGTTTCTTCAAATGAGTAATGTGCGTCTACATTTTTAACCACCTGTAGTACAATGAAATGAATTTTATTGTGTTACAACGGGAACACTTAAGTTAAGTTGTGTTGTGTTAAGCAAAATTTCGTTAGATTCTGTTAAGTTAGATTCATTTGTAGGTTAAGATCGAGTTAACCTATTAAATATAGCACACATTAAAGACTGAGAAGCGTACGCTTACATAGTTACACGTGTGGTTGAATTTCATTCAGCTAGGTTAGGTTAGGTCAGGTTTTGTTAGGTTAGGATAGGTTAAACCTCTATATAGGTTAAGCCGAAGCTGAATGAAACGGTACCGCAAACACAACGGGACAACACAATGAGTTTAATTGTGTTACGTGAAGTTAAGTTAGGTTAGGTCATGTTTTTTTAGGTTAGGTTAGGTTTGACCTGTTTGAAGGTTAAGCCCAAGCTGATTCAAACGGTACCGCAAACACAACGGGCCAACACAATCAGTTTAATTATGTTTCGTGAGGTTAGGTTAGGTTAGGTTATATTTATTTCTAAGTTATGCTCGAGTTGACCCATTCGATGTAGCACACATTTGCTACTGGGAAAATATGCTTCCAGAGCTTTACGTGTAGTTCAATAAATTTCTGTTAATTCAGG
>NC_046662.1:133509403-133516315 GCF_010883055.1 Belonocnema kinseyi
GTGCATGATTTTTCGTCATTTTTTAAGGTTATGGCTCAACCATGACGTGATGGGTGATTTTTGATACCGAATTTGAATTCAGCGCCCCAAAATCCATAGGAAGACGTGTGTCTTGTTACTTCAAGCGCATCAATAATAGCTCGAGCAGTATGTTGCGCGCGAAGTTAAAAAAATAAAATTCAAAATTGGCAAATGTAAATAAATATATGTAATTATATATATGTCTAATTCTACACAAATTTAATACGTTCTCAGATAAGAATAATATGAAAAACGAGCATTTAAACAAATCCTTTAGCTTTAGTCCTGACATATAGTCTCGTAACCTCAAGGACACTGCTTGACTGCTCTCACTTGCATCGCTGCGTGGTTGTCTGAGGTTTCCACTGCATGGCGCTAGCATCCAGAAAAAATTTTTAAAGTTACCGATGGAACGCTTATTAACTGCTACTAAAAGAAGATGCTTTTGAAGCCGCCTTTGTCCCATGTAAATGACAGGTACTTTATTTTTTTAAGCTTTTAACGATGCAAGAAGAAGTATTGCGATTACTCTGTGAGTTTCTAATACAAATTTTAACATTGAATCCGATTTCCAACAATTTAAAAGTTGATCTTGCTGTTTTTTTTTTAGTTTTTTAAAGAAGGAACCGAAGGCGGACATGTCTTGTCTTTGTTGTTTGGACTCAACTATAGTCTTGTCTTAATTATTTGGACTACAAAATATCTTTGGTAGCCCAGAATGTCTTTTGCCTTCATTATTTTGAAAAATCTTCACATTGCCAGGGCAGTCCCATTACATTGCCTTTAGTAGCTGGACTGGCTTTTTCTTTGATAATTGAACTGATCTACAGTCTTGTATTCATTGACAGAACTGTTCATCCACCAGTAATATTTCGAACAGTCTTAACATTGTCAGGAGAGCGCCATGATTTTGCCTATTATTACCAGGACAGCGACATTTTGTTGACCTTATTAGCTGGACTGGTCTTACCAGTGTTTCTAGTATTATCAGTGAATGTACTAATCACAGTTAATACTGTCAACACTGGCAGCCTTACACTTTTCTATTTCCCTAACCTCAGTGACACAGACTTTCTCAATTGAGTTTTCTAACGAATCGTGTTCTACATCGCAGTTATACCGTCCTATAACTTCATCTCCGAATTGTCTCCTAAAATAGTCTCTGAAAGCGTCTAGTATCCCGTCTGCATCATATAGCATTTCCCCACTACTATTTCTCATGTAGACAAATTCTGTACGTTTATTTCCCTTCATTTTTTTATAAAGCAGCTTCTTGTTTCCTTCAAAGCCGTGTTCTATTTTCTTCTTCTGCTCTAATTTTATCTTTACTGCCATGTTCAAAGTTCTCATGTACGCTTCTTTCTTTGCATTTTGGGCAGCCTAAATTTGATCATTCCACCACGCATCACCAGACATGCTTCCTACAATAGCGGTACCACACACTTCGATCGCACACCTAACAATGATATCCCGGAACTTAGTCCGTGCACCCTCTATGTATTTGTTGTTTATAAGCGCCTCCCAGATTACATTATCTATGCTTTCAATTATCTTATTTCGGAAATCTATTTGCACATCCAGTTTCTGTAGGTTCTGAATTTTTATTCGCGTTTGGTTTAATTTCTTTGTTCTCTTTTCTCTCCATCCCTGACCTCAGTTAATTTTGGAGATCAGAAGGAAATGATAATTTTATGTCTAAACCAAGTATTTGTAATAAACATATCCCTTTTTAAGCAAAGACCAACTAATTTATCTCCGATATAGTTTGTTCTTGGATCCCCAAAATTACCTAGTACTCTTTCTGTACCCTGATTTTAGATGCCCATCCATCCGTTCATGTTTCATAGCAGAATTATTCTTTCCTCATGTCAGCAAATATTTGTTGTGTAATTTAAAGTGTTCTAGAAGGCGTCTTTTACTTCTCTGGGATCACTATCAACTGGCGCTTAGCATGCTATGATAAATAATCTTTTGATTCCTACTTTCATTCTAGCCCAGAGCAGTCTGGGAGATACGAAATCATGATCTCCGAGATGCTGCTTCGCTCTTCCATTCAAAATCAGAACTACACCTTGCCTACCACGTGATTCACTATCTACTCCTGACAATATTTCAAATCCGCCTTTAAAAACTCCATTTTCTATGTCTCTACTTTCGCATCCCTTTTTCTTTGTTTCAGACACACATGAAATATCTAGTTTCCTCACGTCCATAGTTTCTCGTAATTCTTTTAACTTGAGATGATTTACACCCCTAGCATTCCAAACATCCAGTCTCCATTCGTCAACTGGAACATGACCTTTAGATTTACCGTGTGCATGCGTCTTGTCAATTAAAGTTCCAGTCTTTTCCGAGGTAGTTTTATAGTCTGTATTATTCATTGTTTAGATTATACGCCCAAATAACAAATTCTCAACACGAAACATCAGTAGTAATATAATTTTAAGGCGACAACAAAGAAAAAGGTTAACTTTATTTCTATAAATGACCAAAGTATCCATTTATTTATCAAATTTATTTATATAATGAACAAATATAATTGAACGCGAACTCATCACCACTAAAACTGATCACTTATATAATTTGATAATGACTAAAAAGAAAAACGATTACATTCTGTCTATAAGTAATGTTATTGTGTCAATATGTTAATGAAATAAACAAATAATATCGAATGACCAATCTTTATCAATCAATATTACCACCAATATAAAGTAAAGGTACTTATAGAGAAACCCAATTCTTTTTTCACAATAAATGCCGAAGCTATGCATTTGTTTATAGAGTAAGCAAATAATATTGATTAACAAGTCTGCATCACTAAAAATCACCATGATAATTATTTAAAGACGATCAGAAAACAAAACGATCACTTTCTATCTATAAATGGTAAAACTATGCATTTGTTTATAAAATAAACAAATTATATTGATTAACAATTTTTTGTCACTAAACATTCCCACTCATGTCATTTGAAGACGCTTAGAAAGAAAAATGATTACTTTCTGCCTGTAAACGACCAAACTATGCATTTGTTTGTTAAATAAGCAAATAATATCGAATGACCAATTTTTATCAATGAATGTCTTCATCGTTATAATTTAAACGTACTAAGAAAAACGATTACTTTATTATTATTAAACTTTCACTCGGGTAAACCCAATGATACATCATAGCCACGGACTAAGTCAAGCGACTGATGAGATTAGAATGTTATAACTTAATTCAAATAATTTAATACAATGGTTGAAACCTCCTGCGATGACGTTGTAGGTATACAATTACGAGCGGCCACGGGTTTTGGAGGTGACAACAGTCACCTCTGGATGCTTTCTTAGAGCTACCATCTGCCACTCCACGGGTTTTTAGTCGCTCGCTTCCTGATGATCAAGAAAGTTTCTTACAATGCGACAGGTGTTTAATAAAACCGCCTTCTGAGCTGCTGCCAATACCCTACTGACTCCTAAATGTTCAAGATGTTCAGTGCATCTTGCGTGCACATTGCCTGTAGCCGAAATCACAATGGGATGAATGGATACATGATTCACATTCCTCCATATAGTCTTTACTTCATGCCTTAACCCGCTATACTTGTGGATCTTGGTTGTATAGGTTGACTGCAAATTTCGGTTAGGCGTACAAGCAATGTCGATGATGTAGACTCTTCCACCTTTTTTTTCTCGCATCACGATGTCAGGTCGATTGGCCCGGATGTAATGATCCGTTTGGATAGTAACATCCCAATATAAGATGTAATCTCCGCTTTCTAAAACGGGCATTGGAATGTATCTATAGAAGGGCACCCATTCTTTTAAGAGTCCTAGGTTTAGGGCAAGTTGTTGATGTATAATGCCCGCTACATCATTATGTCTGTGCGTATATTCTCTCTGAGCCATTACGCGACAGCCATCAATAATGTGCTCGATGGATTCGTTGGTATCTCCACATAATCCGCACTGGTCAACCACGTCTTGATGTAACACGTGTTTGCGATAATTCCTGGTGCTGACAACCTTGTCCTGTATTGCAGTGACGAATCCTTCCGTCTCTGGATACAGAACACCCTTTCTTAGCCAAATATGAAATGCCTCACTATCCACTTCACTTTGATCTAACGTGTTGGGGTGCTCGCCATGGATAGCTTTCTGCCTCCATTGTATTTCTAATTCCTCTATAGTTTCTGCCCTGTATTCATGCCCCATCTGAGGACAAATTTAAGGGCGTGTATTCAACATTCGCTTGACAGATGGTTCTATAAAGCGCAACATTTCGTTTGCTGTTAAAATAGTCTCGTAACTGTATAACTTGTGACTCACACAATTTTTTGACATCTAGAACGCCCCTACCCCCTAAATATCGTGGTAGAACTACCCTTTAAATCGCTGAATTTCTGTGGTGCATTCGGTGCTTCGTCATTTCTACGCGAACAATTCTGTTTAACTTTTCAAGGTCATTGTTAGATCATTTTATGAGCCCGAAGGAGTACGTGAGGACAGGGATGGCATATGTGTTGATCGCCCTGATTTTGTTTTCCGAGTTGACAAAACTCTTCATAATTAATCTGAGTCTCGTAGTAAAGACAGTCATTAGGCTTGTCTTAACTATCGTATGTTGAATACCCTTAGATTCAAGAATACCCAGATATTTATATGATTCGCCTGCAGCCATTGCCTCGATGTCATTTTCGAACTCGTTCTCTAACTCTGCGTTCCCTAATTCCACTCTGATTAAATGCACTGTTCTGCATTTATCTAGTCCGAACTCCATGTGGATATCATTGGAAAACTGCTTTGTGACATCAATCACTTGCTGCTCTTTCTGGCCTGAACTAGCGTACAGCTTCAGGTCATCCATGTAAAGAAGATGGGTCACTTGATGACCATCCTCATTATCATGAATTCTGAACCCATGAGACATGCTGTTTAGTGTTTTGCTCAATGGATTCAATTCTAAACAGAACCATAGTGCGCTGAAGGAGTCTCCTTGAAATATACCCGTCGTAAAGCGTATTAATCCAGTTATCCTTGGTTGTCCATAATCAAAATACTTGATTCTTGTACCCCAGAGCCTCATCGCATGGCTTAGAAAGTCAATAATGCGTGGACAGATTTTGTAATGTTTTAAGACTACAAGGAAATAGTCATGCGGAACGGAAGGAAACGCTTGCTTGTAGTCAATGTATGCCATGTGTAAGTTCCTTTCATGCTTACGAGCTTGAGTCATAGCAACAGCGTCTATAGTGACTAGATCTTTACAGCCTCGTGAGTTTTTACAACATCCTTTTTGTTCTTCTGTAAGAATGTCATTCTTGTCACAATGAGAATATACCTTATCTGCAATGATAGCTGTAAGACATTTATAAATTGTTGGAAGCCAGGCTATCGGTCGAAAGTCAGATGGTTTATGAGCGTCTGGTTTTTTTGGTATCATATACGTAGTACATTGGAGCATAAAACCTGGCATCAAATCTGGGTGCTCAATCATCTTCTGAAAACACCTTGCCAACGCAAGATGCACATTCGACAGGTACTTGTACCAGAAGTTGTGCACCATGTTCGGACCTGGAGCTATCCAATTACTTGCCCTCTTCAAGACAACTGAAGCATCCAAAGCTGTGATGCTTTTCAGATGCATTTCTCGGCTATTGCTTGCCCTTTCTTCCTCCAGTTTCAACCACGCAGTGTCCAAATTGCATCTGTTCATTTTTCCCCAAACGCCCGACCAGTAGTTAGTCATATCTTCCAACTAAGGGACTTCGGTGCCTTGATGGTTATTTAGCTTTACTCTCAGTTCACGATAGAACCTTCTTTCATCTGTCTGAAAGTTTTGGTTTTGTTGCCATCGTGCATTACTTTTCTTGTACCGACGCAGTCTGGCAGTAAGAACATCAAGTGTCTGTCGTTGAGAGTCTAAAATTTCATCCAATATTGCTGGTGTTACTGTCTCGATGTGCCGAGGGTGGATGATTTTAGTAACATGGTTCATCAGCTTTCTGGTTCTCTTTCCTTTTTTATATTGAGTTAATCGACCCAATTTGCACCTTACTTTGCTGACATCCATATCCAACCTGATCTTCCATGGTGGATCTCGATCCCTTGCTGGAACAAAAACTGCGACCTTTTGTATATTAGGATACTTTGCAGCAAATTTTGGTCTTAAATTGTATCCTTTTTCCTTGTTTGTTTCAAACTTCTCACTTTCATAATAGAGACGCACCAATTCCTCTTTCATTGTGGTATCCCAATTGATGCTCTCCCACGGTATTTCTGTCGAGGTGGTTGGCTGCAAACAGCTAGTGCTAGCCAAAACATCCTCAGCAGGCACAGTTGATGTTCCACTGCTTACCGTTTGTCGCAGATGTTCTTGCTGGTCAGCTGTTTGATTAGTGAGATCTTCCTGACCATTTCGCAGCTCACCATCGCCACCGTCCCGCATGCTGTGGCCCCCAGCGGTGGCTCCAGGGGCGCCCCGACGATCCTCGGGAAGCAACAAGCGTTTCAAAATCTTTAATATATTCTCCATTTTTCATTGATGGTTTTTGGTGTTCTACTTAGTCCCTCTCCTCTTCGTTATCAGCCTATTTGGCATGGGAAACCCTGTCAGTAGCAATGCTACCTCCAACATTGCCGTCAAAGTCATGAGAGGAGAGCTCAAGCCCTACCGCGACATCAACGCGGAACACCTTCGGTTTATTATTATTATTATTATTATTATTATTACACCATTAAGCCATTTCCCTTTCGAGGTAGGCGTGACTCACTCGGTAGGAGAAAGGAGTAGTGTGTGGAAGGGATAGAGATTTTTCAGATTGATCCAGAATTCTCGTCCTATTTAAGTAAATAACACGTTCGTTCCGCAACACTGCTCCGACCCAGGTTGCTGATCAATCTC
>NC_046662.1:133516415-133518300 GCF_010883055.1 Belonocnema kinseyi
AGTGGTGCTCAGGGAACGGATCAAGAGTAAAAGAGAAAGATTATTAAATCGAATAAACCCTAAAAAAAAGTCGTCACATTTGACGTGGGCGAATGGGTATTGACCAAAGTTTGTAATATCTCAAACGCAGCCAACGGGGCCATGGCGAAGTTTCTCGCTATTTACGAGGGGCCATACAAAATTAAGGAACGAGTAGCCACAAATGTAACTATATATTTTGAGCGACACTGAGAAGGACCAAGGGAGGGGACAATACCACGCTGACGGCTTGAGAAAATATCTGAGAAGGAAAATGGAAAGTGGGGGGAAAAAAGATACGACGCCTGGATGCTAGGTCATCAGAAAATTTCAGGTACGTCAGTATCGACAAGAAAGTCAACCATGCCGGACGCAAGTGTTGACAAGTATCGAATGTTTGGAATTCCACCCCTGCGTGGCCAACCAATGCAACTACTACGATGACAAGCGAGATTTTTTTTGAGAAAATCGTGCATAATTACGACGTTATCATACCAAAATCCTACACGACAAGCAGGCAGAAGCGCGACGCATTGCAACCAATAAACACCACCTCATCGACGGTCGTTGCAACACATTTCCGAAAGCGTAATAAAGTAGACGCAAGAGTCAGAACTTCAAACAACGAAAATACAACCCCTATATCCCCAGAGGTAATCACGATAGAGGATGAAGACGAAGAGCCCACCAATAGCAGAACACCAACAAGACAACATAAGTGAGGAAATTACGTCTGTTGTAATCACTCTGGAGGACGAAGGAGAAAATGTGGAAAATTAGCCCACAAAACGACAGGACGCATCACCACAATCCTCTACGTCACCCAAGAGGGATGATGATGATCGAGAAACACGTCGCGCAGTATCCCAAGTAAAAACAGATATTCAGACGAAAGTTAGCCAAACAATGTGAGGAAAAATCGTACAGGAACAGAATTATGGCTAGAGTATATAGACGCCCTGAAAAGGAAAGAGCAGCGCGTAAGAGCCAAGGCGAAACAGGTGCAGGAAGAACCCGGAGATTTATGCCCAGGAGAAATAAAGAATGATTTTAAAAAATACCGAGCATGGACACCGACCCAAGCCTGGCCAATTTCAGCGACTTGACAATTCTACGAGAAGAATGAGCTGAGAAACCCACACCGAAACAACCATGAAGAATATCGAAGCGTCAAATAATATATAAAAGGCGTTCTCCAGAAAATTGAGACGATCACTATAGAGTAAGTCGAAATTATTGTACATATTTTTTTATTCTTGGATGTGTTATCTTATCTCAATATTCTGTCTTAATTTTGGGGAGATTTTTTCGAAGCAAACCTTTTAGTGGGAAGAAGCCCTATAATAAAATCTTAGACATTGTCGGCCCGAGGCCAGATTTTAAAAGATATTTCTTAACTTGCAATCGCTAGGCCTCATTCCAATTTCCGAGCAACGTCAAGGACTCCTTGGCTCTTGGCCCACAATATTTGAATGAGATCAGTTAACAAGCTGTCAATCACCCTAGGATACTCTCGAGCAGAGAAACTGTTTTCTTTCTACCTGGTTGGAAATTGTCTAGCGGTGAATGATAGAATAGGATAATCCTTTCTTCCTTTCTCTCTCTGTTGCGCTCGGAGCATCAACGAACTTATTACCTACGATTAGTGCTACGGCACGTGCGATGCCCGCACCCCCTGTATTTGGGGCACACTGTGGCACCTGAGCGCCAGGTCATTAGTCTATTTTGGCCATTGTTTAAACCTTAGGCAATAAAGCAATTATCATTAGGATTGATTTAACACCCTGGTGGTGTAAGAAATATTAAATTTAGCACTTGAGACAGCGGCCTCCTTATTCTTCTCATATTTATTTACGTGTGCGTTCTT
>NC_046662.1:133518400-133537083 GCF_010883055.1 Belonocnema kinseyi
TATTCTGCTATTTTGCATTTGTTTAGACGATTCAAGAATCCCGAAAAATCACATATTAGATGTTTTCCCAGTGGCTATTTATATAGCTTATTTATTAGACCTTAAGTTTTCAACAGATTTATATGTAATTGTAAAACCGAAATAAGTGAGATTTTGATTTGACTAAAAAGTGGCATATGGGGCGGAATGAGCCACCTCTTCCTGTGCATTAACCTAACCTCTTAGTGTAGCAGTCAGTAGGTTAGGATGCAATCTTTCATATTATCAGATTGTGCAGGGTGTTAATAATGGTGTAAACGTATAAAAAACTAATCTTGTCGACAAAAATTCTCAGGAAAAGTATAACAGCAGCACTGTTATAGGTATGATAAAATAATATGAGTTGCTGTCTACCAGAAGATAGAGCACTGTTTTTCGGTGTGCATTTCTTAAATAACTTGGTTTGAAAACTCGTAAAATGCAATGAAAATAAGAAAAACGTTATTGTGGTTTAAAAATACGGAAGAAGCTTAAAAAACGGTTTAATACCTTAATATATATGAAATTTAGTGTTATACAGTCATTGCAGTAGACCAGTCTAGTATTTGGGAGTTTACGTATTGTAGAATTTATCTTTTACCAAGACAATGTACATAGTCAAGTCCAAAAATGGTTATATTTATTCCTGTAATACAATTATTAAAATATATGTGGATATAATTCGTTTTTCTATTTACTCTTTGTACTGTTAGTTACGGTAGAGGTTAGAATAAACGAATACATCATTTTAAAGTTGAATACTTTAAATTTTCCGTTCAATTTTGGAAAACTATGTGTTAGATATCTTTTTATTTTAAAATACTCAAACTTAACAAGACTCTTAATTACAAATAATATACAATAAGTCATTTAATTAAGTGACCCATCTCGCCCCATTGCCTGGCTCATCCCACCCCAGGCATGAGGCGATATGAGCCAAGTGCACTTGTTTTTTATTTTCGTTTCTCGTTTCGCTTCTCCTAGCATGCATTACGCTCTTTGGTCGCTATGCCTCGCATTACCAGCCTCTTTCTCCGCGGCTAACACCTAATACTTAACTACTATTGACAATATTTACATTTCTCTTAAATCTACTGCCTCTCCTATTTAAAATCTTTCCTTCTCCATTCCTCTTCCTCCTTCCTTCTCTTCTTCTCTATTTTAACCAATACCCCCTTCACCCATGCTACTCTCCTTTTGCAAACCCTTACATGCAACAATACTTCCATGATTATCCCCCTCCTTTCCATCTCTTCACATTTCTCCAACCAATGCTCCAGTTTTGCATCCCCCTTCCCGCACAAATATTGCACTCTCTCCCTTGGCATAATCCACACATAGTTTCCGTTATACCTTGACTTTCTTATTCTTTCCTCTCCTCTGCCTTCTCTTTCTCTATGCCATTCTATTAAACCAACTCATATACCTTCCTTCCTAATGCATTCTGCTAACTTCATCCATCTGCTATCCATTCGTTCTAAAACACCTTTCCCTCTCCACCTCCAGCTTTGCATCATTACGTCTGTTCTCCTTCTCCCACCAACACTCCCTAACCAATTTACTTCCCCCCTCTTCCAAAAATTTCTCCTCATATTTACACGCTCGACTTCCTGTTATAATCCCTAAACTCGTACTTCCTGTCTCCCTCCGGACAATATAGTTCTGCGTATTCCTTGCCAACACCAGTGTCCACTTTACATACCTCTCCTGTACCCTATTTTCCTCCTCACTTACCTTCCAACCCCACATCTCCACTCCGTAAAATAAGACACTCATAACTAGCGAATTAAACAATTTCATTCTCCTTTCAAAATCATCTGTAAACAATCTCTTCCCCAGCCCCCACACCTGCCTCATCACCAGATTTGCCCTTCTCACTCTCTCTTTTATATGACCATCCACTCCCCCATTACTTCGAAACAGGAAGCCCAGGTACAAAAACTCTTTCAACTCCTGTACCGCTGTTCCCTTTCACTCCCCTCCCCCACCTCTGCCACCTTCTTTTCTGAACACCGTAACTTTCGACTTGCCTGAATTTAGCTGTAACCTATTCTTGTCCAAGTAACGTCTCAACCTCTTCATCATCTCCTTTAAAGCCTCTTTGCCAACAGCACTATGTCATCTGCATATGCGAGTGACCATATCCTGACTCCTCTTACCCTAACTCCTCCTACCACTGTGTTGGGCTAAGCGGGCACCCTTGCCTCAACCCCCTATCCATCCAGAATCCCTCAGAGATCCCTTCCGCTCCTCTCACCCTATCTTTCGTCTCCTCCTATACCTCCCTTACCCTCTCGATCAGGCCCCTCTTCACACCCCTCTCTTCCAATGCCTCCCACAACCTCCCCCTATCCACTGACGGGAACGTGCTCTTTAGATCTACAAAAAACGCGTACACTGTGGCACCCGTTTGTCAATTCTCTATCCACCACGTGTTGCAAGACGTAAATATTGTCAATAGTGCTCCTTCTTTCTCTAAAGCCCGCCTGCGTCTCCGACAATATTCCTTTCCCCTCGACATCCTTTCGCAGTCTATCTGCAAACACCATCGCGAATATTTTGTACGCAGTCTTCAGGAGCATAATTCCTCTATAATTTTCCTGCCTCTCCCTATCCTCTTCCATATACAGTGGTACTATCAACCCCTCTCCACCCTCTTGGGAATCCCTCCCCCCTCCATACTTTTTTCACTACCCGCTTAAGCCTCTGCCTTACCTCTTGTGTGCCAAACAGCCACAATTCGTTCTCTACCCCGTTAATCCCTGCTGCCTTCGATTTTTTCAACTTCCCTATCTGCTTCTCTATCTTCTCGTCGTTCAGCTCCTCTTCATTTACCTCTCTGTTTCTTCTAATCCCCTCATCTCTCTTTCGAGTATCTGACCCCTGAAATCAAACCTTAAAAAATCTCCTCCATTCGTCGCTCCCTATCTTCTCACTTATCCCCACCCTACGTTTCCTAAATCTTTTAATTATCTTCCACACGTCCCATTCTGTCTTGACACTTCTCAACTTCTCTTCCAGCTCTTTCTTCTTACACATCGCCCTAAACTCCTTCCTGATTTCTACGTACTCCTCCCTTTTCGCGGTTCCTTCCTTCCACTTCCTGTAATTCTTTTTCACCTTTATCTTCACCATTTTACATTACCTATCCCACCACGTCTTTACCATTCCTTTCTTCTTTTTCCTAAATACCTTCTTTTGCACACAACCTTTTACTTTCTCTTGTAGATCCTCCCATATCTCGCCCACGGAATCCCCCTCAAAGCTTATGTTGCCCAACTACTCCTGATACTTCTCTATCGGCTCTCTCGACCATGACACCCTCTCCCCTAACGAACCTTTTTCCCCACCCTGCCTTTCGCCAGCCTCACCCTGTATCCACAAATTCAATGGCTGATGGTCTGATTCCACCCTTCCTTCCACTGCGAATTTCTCTATCTCCTCAAACCCTTACATATTCATAACCACGTAGTCTATCACCGATACAACCCTCTTACTCACATACGTGTATTCTCCTCTTCGTCCCCTTTTACCATACCATTCGCCACCGTCAACCCTGTAACCTCCATCCAGTCTCTTAGAATCTCCCCCTCTTTATTTATTATTTTATCCTTCGATTTTCTTTCAAAGCTCTCCCCTTCCTGGTACAAGCCCCCTTCCCGCCCAATTCTCGCATTAAAGTATCCCCCCATTACCAACATACACTCATCTCTCTCTCCTAGTAAGTTTTCTACCCTTTCTTTAATCCTTTCCATTCCATCCTCATTGTACACAGTCAAAAACTTATACTCATTCTACACAGTCACAAACTTATACATCAGCCCTCCAGTCTTTACAGCCCTCATTTGCACGCCCTCCCCCTATCCATGAACTTCTTCCTCTAATCCATCCCTATCCCCTGTTAAAATTCCCCCACTAGCCCTTCCTTTCCTTTTTACTTACCACCTCCTGTAGCCTCCACTTGTACCCCCTTGGCAAATTTCGCTCTACTCTATCCCATTCCTTTCTCTTAACCCACTTCTCTACCAGCCTAATCACATCAAATTCCTAAATATACCTCCAGAAATCTTCATCTTTCTTCTTTACCCCTGCTACTTTCCAGTACAACACCTTTAACATTCCTCCACCCTGCTTTACTCCCCCCCCCACACTTCCCCCGAAACCAATTCCCCTGCACTACCTTCAACACTTTTTTCTCCTCGTCCCATACTCACATTTTCTCATCTATTTTTATTTTCCGATACCCTACCTTCACTGCTCTCCCTTCGCTCCTCTCCTTGCTAGCCCCGTCAATTAGCATTCTCTGAACATACCTTTGCTTCCTCGTCAAATATTGATCGATAAAAACCTTATTGTCTTTTATCCTATTTTCGTTACGCATTACCCCCTATTTTTCTTCCCGGCTCTCCGATTCCACCACTGCCACTTCATTCTCCTTTCTCCCCTCCATCCTAACTTTCCCTACCTTGCCTTTAACCCACCCTATGCTCGCTAGCAGCACTTCCACCGCCTCCCTTTCTTCCACGGTCTTTAGCTTTAATCCTCTTATCACTATATTATTTCTAATATCTGCCTTCTCACGTCTCTCCATCTTCAACTCCATTGCCCTTATCCTATCCCTATCCGCTCTCTCCTCCTTTTTATTCCTACGCTCTCCCACTTTCTCTTCTATCATGATCTCCACTTTCTCCCAAATACCTTGCTTCTCGCCCTCCCCCATGTCAGCTGCTTCCTTTCCTTCCACACCTTCATATCTTCTTCCATCTTCTTTATTTTATCCTCTTTTTCTTTCCTTACCGACACCCACTCTCTCTGCAATTCTTCTACTTTCCCCCTCAGCTCTATTACTTCCTTTCCCCATCTCTTATCTCTTACCCTCAGGTCCTCCCTCATACTTTCCATCTGCTCCATAGCCTCCCTTACGTCCTGCCTTAACCCTCTGATATATATATATATATAATTTTTAAAAAGTTCTAAACAACCACCGCATGTTCCTGCTGGAAGCAACCGTCATTTAAAAATGATGCCGACTCCCAGTAGAAGCTCGGTAAATCACACTTATGGCCACGTCTCACGAAAGTGAGATGGGTTACAAACACAGACACACACACATATATATTTTTTATAAAAATTCCAACAAGTGGACACATTTTGAATATTTTTTAGACCACTTTTTTCAAAATTCAAAAATTCTTAGTACGGGTATTCATAGTATTCAAAAAGTTAAACAACTTATCCGAATGACTTTTTTCATAAAATCAAAAATTACCAGTTAAACTAGCCAAACTATGCAAAAAACGGTAAAAGATGTTTACACACAAATTGTTCATTTGAAAAAGATCTACACTTTTCGTTAGGATGCGTAGTTTTGGCTTTAATCATGAAAAATATCATTGACAGTAAAAAAAATCTGCCCGCTGCGGGGGCACATTGTAATCACAACTTTTGTCTTTTAATTTCTTGTTCGTCTCGTGCGTGGGGTTTCAACAAATTTAACTTTTCATGTTTTTGATATTTTTTACGATTAAAACTAGAAACAGAACTATCAAAAAATTATTCATGGAGAAGGTATTAGATTTCTGTAAAATTTGATGCCCCTAGTTTTTGTCAAAAGGTCCACGTTTTGAGACCCCCTAAATCCGAAAAACAGAATTTAACGAATGTGTCTGTCTGTATGTCTGTCTGTCTTTATGTATGTCTGTCTGTGAGCGCGATAACTTTTGAAAACAATTAATCTATTAGATTGGCCGTTGGTACACTCTTGTAGTATCCTAAGCTAAATTCTATGTTCGTTAGCCAGACAATTTGGATAAAAATACTAAAAGTGAGCCCATTTTGACAACTTTTGAGTACAAATTTTTTCATGATACAAAAAATTCCCTGTACAGTTTTTCGTAGTACTTGAAAAGAAAAATGTTACTTTTCGATAGCTAGATAGTTAGATCTGGTGAACAAGGGGGCCACTCGAATGGACCATCTTGTTTAAGCCACATTCTTTGTCTTGTTGCTAAGTCAACGTTCTCCAATAGTCCAGGTACATAAATGGTCCCTTAACAACTCTAAGTAAGTGTGTCTGTCAACGTTCCCGTAAAAAAAGTAGGGTCCAATTAAATAGCCATTTACTATTCCGCACCACACCATAATACTCCATCGATTTTGATGAACCAACGTTCTGTACCATTGAGGATTTTCGTCAAACAAATAATGACAGTTATGTCTATTGAGCTGTCCATTGCTGTAGAATTTACTTTCATCTGAGAAAAGTACATATCGAAAGAAAGCATGATAGTTCAGAGATCTTAAGATTCTTGATACTGTACTTTGTGGTATACCTATCTCTTTCAATTTGTAAGTAATCAGCCATATTGCGAAATTTCTTTGGAAACTATCAAAAGATCACAAAAATTGGCAATACCTCATTTTTTTCCCAATTTTCAATTATTCAAATTACAGAAATGAAATTGGCAGCATTTAGAATTATTAAATAATAAATTTTTACTGCATGAAGCGCCGAACAAGATTATTATTTCAATAAACAAAAAACCTTAACACCAAATGGTAATAAGGCCGGAAAGAAGCATCATTATCAGGGAAATAAATGCCTCGCGATGGAGTGTGAATTTAGTTAATCACTCTTACGAAAAACAAATGGCTGTCACTTCACTGCGATCGGTCAGGACGTACATAAATCCTTTTAAGCTGAATTATTTTAACTTTGGTGTTATCAAATTAATAATTTTTAATTGTTATGTAACGAACAAAGTTAAAATAATGGAGCTTAAAAAGATTTATATATATCCTGACCGATCGCAGTGTAGTGGCAGGGATTTGTTTTTCGTTAGAATCGTTGACTAAATTCACACTCCATCGCGAGGTTAGGTTTTTGTAGATTTTTCCGCACGTGAAGAAGTGCTGGATATTTTGCCCTTGCTTAAAACTACAAAGGGAATCGACGTTTTCAACGTATTTAAGACAGTAGTTGATGAGTTTCGAGGTTTTCAAAAATGTTCAGCTGTTGTCCCTTATGGAGCAAACGCTATGAAAGGTCACATTTCTTGTCCGTGGGACTTGCTAAGGAATCGGGAAGGTGTGTCTTGTAGCAATTTGTCTTGTTTGTCACCAGGAATCCACATTCCTCCCTTACCGACACTTTTTGTATTTCCTAACTCATTTTCACAGAAAGCACCAGATCAAGTGGAACATTTGGGATAATAAATGAAAAGCACTAAGAAAGGTGGGTCTACTCTTAAATTTGTATAATTATTAAAAAAAATTTTTAAATACTTTTTTCATAATTATTATAATTAATGACCAGACCCAACTTCCTTAGTGCTTCTTATTTATTATCCAAAATTTTTAACTTGATGTAATAATTCGTGTGAAAATAAGTTGGGAAATAAAAAGTGTCGGTATGGTAGGAATCTAGCCACGTGACCTACTTACCATATGGCCTTAAGGTAAAATTCCCAAACTTGACATGTCAGCAGTTCGTACCGGATTTGTTCAATATAGAAAAGAAATTGCAGGACAGTTTCAGAGACATTGATGTAATTAAACCTGATTTTGATTTATTTAACGCATCTGTCATCATAAGCCAAAAGAATCGGAGATCAAAGCTCAAATCTGGACGACAGTTTGTCAATTCTCAGCAGACAGGCCGATCCGGAGACATGCCCTCCTTTAATGGATCCTTGTCGGATGGGGAGGGCAATTCCGCGAAGGAACCCCCTTACCCTCCTCTTTCTCAGGATTTTGAATCTGGCTCGAGAGCTATGCTGTTTCAGACGGGTAACGCTTCCAAAATCAGAGGAAGGAGCTTCGAAAGAATGGGCGATCTCAAATCGAACCACACTAGAGTCAAAACGCGCTCAGAAAAAGCAAAAATTAAAACGGAAACGGCGACAAACCCCGTACTAACTCCACTCCTAATCCTCGACGCTCTAAAAACAACTCGGTTCCATCCACGTTTTCTGCAATCATTGCCGACTCCAATTTCGGTGCCGAAAGATCCATTAACTCGCTCCCTAATGTTTACGATCAGCTTCGCTACATCGAATGCGAATCAGGCAAGTGCTCAATCATAATACAACGTAAAATTAATTCGGAAAACGCGAAAACAGATCTTCCTGCCGACACGACCGGCCGCCTTGTACCAAAATACTTTCTGGGCCATATTAGCGACGTTCGTGGCAGTGGTTTAGTGAAACTTAAAGTCATGAATAAGTGCGCCAGGTCAGCTAATCGGTCAGACTGACTCTCAAAGTATGAGGCCTTTGTAAAATGCGTGGACGAGGCTGTGCTCGCTGCGTGTCCAAGGGCTAAACCTGCGGTTTACGTCCACCGTTCTGGCCCTTAAGGAAGGCGTTTTATTCCTGCCCAGTGGCGGGACGCAACCTGCGAAAACCACGCGTACTCTCAAGACTGCGCGGTAGTGGTGCCGTTCGATACAATCCTGTCTCGTGATCGGGTCGAGATCGCGTCGATTTTGTCTCGGGTCGGGATCGGAATTCCAATACCCGTGCTCGGTTTTCTCTCGGCTCGGGTTTGGCTCGGAAAGTCGATATATCGGCTCGGGATCGTGTCGGGTTTTCGATCCTCCTTTGCCAGATGTGTGTCTGTGACGTAGCGACTAGCGGTTCACAGTAGAGTGAAATGAAAAACGAGATACAAAATTATGTATAGAACGCTATAATGCACCGATTTTAGATTAGTTTGTTTTGGAAAATTCAGGACTAAATTTTTTAGAAGAAGTTGAGAGTGGATTTGATATTTTTTTTGTTTATTTAAATTTTATCTTAATGCTTTGATTCAACGCAAAGCGATATAAGAAAAAAAATTTTATCTACCGAAGGTTATTGTTAATAGCAGATTTTAATAACAAATAATCTAGATTAAGCGTATTTGTTGTTAAAGTATATTACTGGTGTACAATTGCTTGCTTTTATTGTTTGCATGATACGTGGCCATCCAAATTGAGAAGAAAAAAAAGTAGAAGTAGTGATAATGCCGATTATATTTTCTATAAAAATGATACTATCCATTGATATTTGTTTATTTGATAAGGCAAATTATATAAAAAAATTCACATTTTGTACTTTTTCAAGCAAAAATAAATCGTTTTTTTCGGATCTTGCTGAAATTATATTTCAAATGACATTCAAAGGAAACATTTTGCTATGAATAAATATTTTTTATTTTAATAACAAATTATACATAAAGAAATGTACATTTTCGGTGTTTTCCAGCAAAAATAAATGGTTTTTTTCAACCGACCCTGTTCAAATCATGTTCTCAAATTTAGTTATGAATTAACATTTGTTAATTTTAAGAACAAATTAAATAAACAAATGCATATTCTCGGCGTTTTCAAGCAAAAATAAATCGTGCTTTCATCTGATCTTGCTCAAATTATATTCAAAAAATGTAGTTATGCATTAACATTTGTTAATTTTAAGAACAAATTATAATTGATTTTATATTTAAAAATGTAATTATTGCAGTACAAGGTTCATCATTTTATTTTAAAAGTAATTTCTCGAATTACAAATCCAACATTTTTTTGAAGTTCTGGTAGGAAACTTATCTTCTTGATTGAAAATTTACCTCTTTCTCTAAAAATTCATGTATTTGGTGAAATATGAGTTTTCTTAAGTTCGTATGTGTAAAATTAAAGTATTTAATTGAATGTTGTACTACATGGTTAAAATTTCAGTTGATTGGTTGAGGGGCTTAAATATTTTGTTGAAAATTCTTTTTCAGGTTAAATATTACTTTTTTAAGTAACAATTTAACCATTCCATTTTCTATTGAAAATTCAAATATTGAGGTTTTTATTTAGAATTTATCGTAGATATTTGGTTTGCAAATGCAACTGTAGGAAGTAAAGTATCACTTTTTGTAAAGTACCATTCTGATTAATATTTGCTCCTTTTAAATAAACAGTGCAATATTGCCACATACTAAAAAATATATTCTTATTCATTAAAAATATTTATAAATTGAATGAACGTTGGAAATAGTTGCTATAATCGGCATAATCGCACTTCCATGTTTCAAATGATTTAATTCTAAGCCAAAGTACAAATTTTCCGCTATCAACGGGGAAAATATATTTCAGAAGAGCACATATGCCGAAGGAGGATCGAAAACCCGACACGATACCGAGGAAACTTGTATTCAACAGACGCTCGTGGCATGTGAAGCACAACCATCTCCAGTCGCCCTATCAATTCGGGTTCAGGAAGAGAAGATCCTCCGCTGACAATCGCGCCATCTTGTCAACCGAGATTCTCTCGGGTTTTGAAAATGGAAAGATCGTGGTAGGCTTCTTCCTGGATTTAAAGTGGGCATTTTCTAGTGTTAATCCTCGGTTTCTCATTGAGGACTTGAAGAAAATTGGTGTTCGCCAACAGATGGCTCATTTTATCTATAGATCTACATCCTGTAAAAATATTTACTTCCAGATCAACGGAAAATTGGTGGGTCCAAAGCTCAGCACAGTGGGCCTCCCCCAGGGAAGCATCCTTAGTCCCATTAACTATTCTATCTATTTTAGGAAAATACACACTGTTATCCCTAGAAATTGTCTGAAAATAGAATTTTCGGATGACATTGTCATCATCTGTCGCTCTGCGGATCCTATTGTTTGTATCCACTCTCTGCAGCAGTGTCTGAATGCACTCTCAGAGTTACTGGACTGCAGGGGACTCGAGTTTTTCCCTGAAAAAATCAAACTGGTCCTTTTCAACAGGCGCAACCTTGGAACCGACAATCCACGTTACACCCTTTCATTGAATGGCCTTATTATCCCGCCATCCCAATTAACTAGATTTCTGGGTATTGTTCTCGACTATAGATTCACGTTTGAATTCCGCTTCCAATATCTCTGTGACAAGATACGTAAAATCTTTTAAAAATTTCCAAGTTTTTAGAGGGACTTGATGAGCTGCTGATCCTTGTATCCTCAGAACTGTCTATACATCCCTCATCAGGAGCTGTCTGTAATATGGATCCCATATTTTTAATTTTACATTACTTAAGAATTTCAGTCAATTAGAAAAAATTCGTAATCAAACTATAAGATGGTTACAGAAATAATACACCCATAAATGGCATGTTAGCAGAATAGTGTGAACCACCTTTCATAAAACGCTTTTGATTTTTGGCTAAAAAATATACTATAAAAATTTTCTCTGACCCTGATCACCCCCTCCCAGATAAACTGCTGCAACTATTGCTTAATGCAAGGTGGAAGAGAAAGAACATAGAAAATGAATTCGTACTTTTGAATGCTTATGAAAATTTTCAACGCTTTAAATATCATATCGACGAAAAGTTTCATGACTATCTCTCATTCTACACGGACGGTTCAAAGCATTTGGTTGAGTCGACCGCGGGCTTTGCCATGATATTCCCTGAAGCCAATTCTAATCTCTCGTTAAAAATATCTAGTTTTCCCTCTATTTTTTCTATAGAAGTTATTGCCATCTTCTATACTTTAGATTACAGTATAAAGCATCTCTTTCCCAAATCAGTCATTTTCACAGATTCACTCAGTGCTCTTTATAGTATAGATACCAATTACCCTAGTTCCATCAATTTCTGTCTAGCTTATATAATCAGAAACCGGTTAGCCATTCTAAAAAAGCTCAACTGTACAGTCTCCTTGGTTTGGATACCCGGCCAACAGTGGCATACCCGCCAACGAAGTCGCGAACCTGGCAGCTAAAACTGCATCCAGAGATGCATCTCTCATATTTCACTTCCCTTCTCTGATTTTTTCAGCTAAATTCGTGAAACTTTACATAAAAACTGCGAAAACTATTTTTAAAAAATAGGGAGAAACAAAGGCGTCACGCACACTCTGTATTATTATGAACCTAGTAAGAAACCCACTACGCCTTGAATGCAGGCCTGGCTCGGAAAAATATAATTTCTTCTGGAAGTTGTTCATCTGGCCCTAATATTCGAGAAGACTTAGACCAAGTAATTCGGGCATGCCCCAGATTCAACGCTCCTAGAATAAATCTGATCAAATCTCTAACCAAAATTCTAAAATTCCCTCCTCCCTACAGTAGCTAACAATTTCTAACAAATCATACAATTAGGATGGTTACGCCAGTTTTCTAGTTTTTGAGGGAAACCAACTTTCAAATATAAAAACCTATCTTTTTGTCCCTTTTCAAATTTTAAATCTATTATTTCCCTATTGCTTTATTTTCGCCTGAATGTTACTTTTGAACATTGCCGCCTGTGACACTTCTATTCGGGAAACCGGGGTAATTGCCCCATCTCTATCGATTGTATAATCAATGAATACATAAAACAGGCAAAAGTTGGAAGTCCTTAACAACAGCTCCGATGTTGATAATTTTATTTTTATTTTTTTATATTATTTAAAATCAGAAACGTTTTGGACAAGGAAAACAATTATTTATATTGTTTAAACAATATTTATGATATTCATTTAAAAAATTAAGTTTTGTCCCCATTTTTTTCTGAAAATCTCTTTATATAGTAATTTCAGAATAAGAAAAAGTTGTTAAAATAAATTGTATATCCATAATTATATATTTAGATCATGAAAATTAGCTGTGTGAGTCAAGAAATATGTACGTGTTTGACACACTATTGCGTTATATTTTGTAAAAAATTCATCTTTTAAGGTATAAAATTAATCATTTTGGTCGAAAATTCCACTATTGGGTTAAAAGTTGAAGTAATTTGTTAAAAAGTTATTGTTTGGTGCATGGCTTTAGTTGAAAATTCATATCTTTGGTTGACAATTTTAATTTTTTAAAAAGTCTTTGACTTTTGTTTGTTTGTTTATTTTTTAAATAAAAATGAAACTATTTCGGGTAAAGATTCATCACTTTAGTTAAAAATTTATCTATTTGATTAAAACTTTAACTATTTCTTTAAACATTCGATTTTTTTTGGGAAAAAATTAATTTTTTTATTAAAAATTATAGAATTTCATTTTTTGGTAAAATTTATTTTTCTCAAAAGAAAATGCAACTATTTAGCCGAAAATTTATCTTTTATAGTTAATCATCCAATAGACTGTTTAAATTTTTTTTAATTCGTCTTTTTCTACAAAAAATAAATCTTCTCGGTTGAAAATTCATTTTTTCGGTTAAAAAATAAATTATTTAGTACAAAATTATTCTGGTTTGAGAATAAGAAAGTTTTGTAAAAATTTATTATTTTTTTTTTTTAATTTCTGAAAATTGTTATTCACATTTATATTTTCCATGTGTTTTGGGTGGCCCATTCTGAATACTTTTGAATCCCCTATAATATTATTTCGGAAGGGTTATAGTTATTACTAAGGCTCTAAAATAATTAATTATAAATAATTTTGAGCTCGTCGAGATATTATCATGAAAAGAGACCATGGGAAAGTAATTGTGGAAATCGATAGTTTCAGAGTTGTTTGTGGATATTTAGGGAAAAGAAGGTAATAAGTTATTAGAGACAGTAAAAATAGATAAAATGTCCACGTGGCGTGGTAATGAAAAAGGTAATGTATTCGTTTAACTCGTAAATGTGAGTAAAGCACTAAATTATTTACATTTAATAAAATATTTTTAAAATACTGATAAATAAGTGTTCATAAAATTTTATTTATTTAAATTTCATTATATTTTCAGTAATGTCTGGTATAGAATATTAAATTTCTTACCATTAATTATTTAAATTCTAAATAAATAAATAAAGACATTTCTAATTGTGTTATGTATATTAATTATATGTCACTGCACTATTATATAAAAAAATCATAAGTAATTATTGGAAAAACTTTTATTGTATTTTTCTTTAATTTTTAGCTATTTATGACTGCAATTTGAATAAAAAATATAATTGTCTTTTTTTTAAGTTTTCGATGAATATCGTATAAACACTTTTTTTTTACTCTTAAATATCATTACAATTGCTCAAGCAATAGAAAAACTTGTTTCCCCCCTCCAAAAGGTTTCTGATTTTAAATAATATAAAAAAAAAATTTTGAAAACAAAATTATCAGAATCGAAGCTGTTCTTGAGGACTTCCTACTAAAATGCTTCGTTGACGCTACTACGAAATAGAGCGGGCGAAACCTGCTCGGCAATCTATATGTTCCAAACTACGAGGAGTTCACACTCCCCTCCCTTGGTCATGGGAGGATATACAAGGCAGCAGCCGGTATTAAGCCGACGTTATTAATAATAATAATAATAATAATAATAATAATAATAATAATTCCGCGTTGATGTCGCGGTAGGGCTTAAGCTCTCCTCTCATGACTTTGACGGCAATGTTGGCAGTAGCATTGATACTGACAGGGTTTCCCATGCCAAATAGGCTGATAACGAAGAGGAGAGGGACTAAGTAGAACACCAAAACCCATCAATAACAAATGGTGAATATATTAAAGATTTTGAAACGCTTGTCGCTTCCCGAGGTCAGGCAGATCTCACTAATCAAACAGCTGGCCAGCAAGAACATCTGCGACAAACGGTAAACAGTGGAACATCAACTGTGCCTGCTGAGGATGCTTTGGCTAGCGCTAGCTATTTGCAGCCAACAACCTGGACAGAAATACCGTGAGAGAGCATCAATTGGGATACCACAATGACAGAGGAATTGATGCGTCTCTATTATGAAAGTGCGAAGTTTAAAACAAACAAGGAACAAGGATACAATTTAAGAACAAAATTTGCTGCAAAGTATCCTAATTAACAAAAAGTCGCAGTAAGAGATCTTATCGCTAAGGTGAAAGACATCAGGACTAATCTAAATGTTACAGAAGACCGAGCAATGGAAATTAAAGAACAGGTTGATTTGGCGTGGAAAAACGACGGCAATGAACATCAGTTGGAGAAAGCCGCATCAAACGGTTAAGCAGGAGTAATTGATGTTCTTCCTCAACCTATTGATGATCCAACACCACCACATACTCCATAGGTGGATGACCTTATGCAACCAGAGGCAGAAGCAGAGGTTCAGCAACCAAAAAAGCGACGAAAATGGACATACCATATGAACAGAGATGTTATGCGCCTTTATTTTTTGGCAGAGAAATGTGGGGAAAGTGTGAGGAGAGAACATCATAGACTCTTTTTACTTAAATACCCAGAGCTAGCCACAAAAATAAATGAGCAGAATCTAGCAGATCAAAAACGCTCAATATCTGTAAACAGACTGCTTTCGGCTGTTGAAATAGCTCCTATCAAAATGGAAGTGGAACGGCAGCTTCATATTGATGAGCTCGCCTTGGAAGATGTGGATAACGAAGACTTGATTGATGCTGAAGGCACATGTGCTAGGGATAATGAACATCATGCACCGGATCCATTAGAACCACATCCGGATGTAACTAACGATGATGTAGATAGGGAAATCTCAGAAGAACTACAGCACCTGGAAAGGAATTTTGGTCATGCTTTACTAGAGTTCAGATATGTGCAACCAACACTGAGGCATTCTCTGCCCAAAATGAACATCACAAATCATCTGCGTACACTAATAGCACATCTCGACAGTAAGATTTTACCAACGTATTTGAACGTAGCATAAAATGCGTTAGAGGTGCAAACTCTTGTATACTGTTCAGATGTGGCAACCGTTAGAACGTTGGACCGCAAAACTAGACCTGAAAACGCAGTTTTTGTCAAACCAAGGGATCGAGATACATCATAAAAGATCAGGTTGGATATAGACGTCATCAAAGCAAGGTGCAAATTGGGTCGATTAACCTAATATAAAAAAGGAAATAGAACCAGAAAGCTGATAACAGTGTTACTAAAATCGTCCACCCTCGGCACATCGAGACATTAACACCAGCAATACTGGATGAAATTTTAGACTCTCAACGACAGAGACTTGATGTTGTTACTGCCAGACTGCGTGGGTACAAGAAAAGTAATGCACGAAGGCAACAAAACCAAAACTTTCAGACGATGTTGCCATGATTTAAGCTCGTAAGCATCAAAGCAACTTACACATGGCACACATTGACTACAAGCAAGCGTTTCCTTCCGTGCCGCATGACTATTTGCTTGAAGTCATAAAACTTTACAAAAGCTGCCCGCGCATTATTCACTTTCTAAGCCATGCGATGAGGCTCTGGGGTACAATAATCATATATTTTGATCATGGACAACCAAGGATAACGAGATCAATACGCTTTACGACCGGTATATTTCAAGGAGACTCCTTCAGCGCACTATGGAGGTCCCGGAAGCTGGAATTACAACATTGTCATATTGATGTGGGCACTATGCCCTAATTTAGTGCTTATTTAGTGCTAACTTATGCAGCAGAAAAAAAATTTTGTGCCCGGTAATTTTGGCCAAAAACATGTAGTAATGCTAGCTTCAGCTGAAGCCACAACTCCGGTATGCGAAACTCGGAAACTATTAGTGATATCAAATTCTCCTTTTCGCAGGAATTTAGTGCTAATTAAGTGCTCTGGATTTATGCATTGCAAAAAATCCGGGCACTTTTTTTTTACCAAAAACGTGTAGTAATGCTGGCGACAGGTGACTCTGGTATACGAAACTCGGAAAAAATTAGTGATATGAAGATCTGCTTTGCGCAGGAATTTAGTGCTAATTAAGTGCGAATATATGCTGCAAGAACTAAATTTTGTGCCCGGTAATTTTTATCAAAAACATGTAGTAATGCTAGCTTCAGGTGACTCTGGTATGTGAAACTCGGAAACTATCAGTGGTATCAAGATCAGCTTTGCGCAGAAATTTAGTGCTAATTAAGTGCTAATATATTCTGCAACAACTAACTTTTGTGCCCGGTAATTTCGGCCAAAAACATGTAGTAATGCTAGCTTCAGCTGAAGCCACAACTTCGGTATGCGAAACTCGGAAACTATTAGTGATATCAAGATTAGCTTTGCGCAGGAATTTAGTGCTAATTAAGTGATAATATATTATGCAAAAACTAAATTTTGTGCCTGGTAATTTTGATTAAAAACATGTAGTAATGTTTGCTTCAGGTGACTCTGGTATGCGAAACTTGGAAACTATTAGTGATATCAAGATCCGCTTTGCGCAGGAATTTAGTGCTAATTAAGTGCTAATATATGCTGCAACAACTAACTTTTGTGCCCGGTAATTTCGGCCAAAAACATGTAGTAATGCTAGCTTCAGCTGAAGTCACAACTTCGGTATGCGAAACTCGGAAACTCTTAGTGATATTAAATTCTCCTTTTCGCAGGAATTTAGTGCTAATTAAGTGCTCTAAATTTATGCCTTGCAAAAACTCCGGGCACTTTTTTTTTACCAAAAACGTGTAGTAATGCTGGCTGCAGGTGACTCTGGTATGCGAAACTCGGAAACTATTAGTGATATCAAGATTAGATTTGCGCAGGAATTTAGTGCTAATTAAGTGATAATATATTATGCAAGAACTAAATTTTGTGCCCGGTAATTTTGATTAAAAACATGTAATAATGTTTGCTTCAGGTGACTCTGGTATGCGAAACTCGGAATTATTAGTGATATCAAGATCTGCTTTGCGCAGGAATTTAGTGCTAATTAAGTGCTAATATATGCTGCAAAAACTAAATTTTGTGCCCGGTAATTTTGATCAAAAACATGTAGTAATGCTAACTTCAGGTGACTCTGGTATGTGAAACTTGGAAACTATTAGTGGTATCAAGATCAGCTTTGCGCAGGAATTTAGTGCTAATTAAGTGCTAATATATTCTGCAACAACTAACTTTTGTGCCCGGTAATTTTGGCCAAAAACATGTAGTAATGCTAGCTTCAGCTGAAGCCACAACTTCGGTATGCGAAACTCGGAAACTATTAGTGATATCAAATTCTCCTTTTCGCAGGAATTTAGTGCTAATTAAGTGCTCTAAATTTATGCCTTACAAAAAGTCCGGCCACTTTTTTTTTACCAAAAACGTGTAGTAATGCTGGCTTCAGGAGACTCTGGTATGCGAAACTCGGAAACTATTAGTGATATCAAGATCAGCTTTGCGCAGGAATTTAGTGCTAATTAAGTAATAATATATTATGTAAAAACTAAATTTTGTGCTCGGTAATTTTGATTAAAAACATGTAGTAATGCTAGCTTCAGGTGACTCTGGTATGTGAAACTCGGAAACTATTAGTTATATCAATATCTGCTTTGCGTAGGAATTTAGTGCTAAATAAGTGCTCTGGATTTATGCTTTGCAAAAAATCCGGGCACTTTTTTTTAACAAAAACGTGTAGTAATGCTAGCTTCAGGTGACTCTGGTATGCAAAACTCGGAAACTATTAGTGGTATCAAATTCTACTTTGCGCAGGAATTTAGTGCTAATTAAGTGCTCTGGATTTATGCCTTGCAAAAATAAGGGCAATTTTTTTTTACGAAAAACGTGTAGTAATGCTGGCTTCAGGTGACTCTGGTATGCGAAACTCGGAAACTATTAGCGGTTCAAAATTCTCCTTTGCGTAGGAATTTAGTGCTAATTAATTGCTAACATATTCCGCAAAAACTAAATTTTGTGCCCGGTAATTTTGATCAAAAACATGTAGTAATGCTAGCTTCAGGTAACCCTGCTATGTGAAACACGGAAACTATTAGTGATATGAAGATCTGGTTTGCGCAGGAATTTAGTGCTAATTAAGTATTCTGGATTTGTGCCTTGCAAAAAATCCGGGCACTTTTTTTAC